>NC_137063.1:17856221-17915648 GCF_032717465.1 Coenobita brevimanus | reverse complement strand
ATTTCTCTTAATTTTTCTCAACCACATCCACAACGTTCCTTCACTTCTTCATTCGTCAACCTGTCCCTCCATGTTTTCTGTTCAGCGACAAGCTTCCCTCAAGTAACTAATTTCCACTGCTCTCACTCTTGACTTGTTCCCCTCTAGCAAGGTCCATGCCTCGCTTCCATATGTCAGGGTAGGGATCAAGTTAAATACTATCATGCAGCATTTCAGCACCTCCATACACACCTCCCCATTCCTCACACTGCTTTCAGTGAACCAACAACCTTCCTTCCCCTGCTGTACCCTTTTCAAGCACTCCCATCCCCCAAAGTTCCATCCTGACTCATCACACTACCCAAGTACTTGAATGCACTCACATTCTCCTTATCCCCACCATCCAACCTCAATTGTGCATTCTGTGACTTCATTCCCTTTAAACACCATAGTTTAACTCTTGTTTACATTAACTTTCAGATTCCTCTTCCTACACACCGTCACAAATGCATTCTCCAAAACCTTGCACCTCCCATTCATCTTCACTCAACAATACTGTTTCACACAGCAAAGCAGCAACATCGGAATCTTCCACATCTCACCCTCATTCATTGGAGCCACCCCCACATCCACTGCCCTACCTTGTACCTCCTTTCCAATGCTATCCATATACAGTATATTTTAAACAACCATGGAGACACCACACATCCCTGTTTCAGTCCCACATGAGATCACTGGCTCACCATCCACTCGCTCTGTGGCCTCTAGCCTCCTTCTTGCATATGCTTCACAGCACTCCAGCAATTTCCCTTCCACTACATATATTCTAAATACCTTCCACATACCTTGGCTCATCTATTCTACATAAGCTTTCTCCAAATCCAGGAAGGCAGCATACACTTTCTTTCCCTTTTCTAGATACCTTCCACTAAACATCTTAGAACAAATATCTGACTTACACAATCTTTTCCTTTCCTAAATCCCCCTTGTTCTTCTCGAACAAGCTCATCTGTTATATGCTCAACCCTATCAATGAGTATTCCTACCATATATTTTTCTAGTCACACTAAGAAGGCAAATACCCCTATGGTTTCAGTATACTTCTCTCTCCTTTTCTTTTGTATAAAAAATGGCTGAAAAGCTGCCAATGTTCAGAAGACAGAGGTTGGACTGTAGAAGAGATCAGCCATTTGCTCCCCATGACCATTCTGGTCCTCAAGCTACCCCACTGGTAGCGATTAAGTGCGTTAAGTCAGTCAACACTAACTTATCTCTGTGGAGATGTTCAACAAATGAGTTCAAAGTATCACGTGGAGGACAGTGCAGAGAGCAAATAGACAGATATGTGTTATTAACAATTGTACTCTGCATGTGACATCTTCCAGAGTAGAAATTAGAACCACTTCCATTTGCGGGTGTGATGTGTGTGTGTATATGGCAACCTCAGTGACCATCATATCTTCTATACGAATGGTAGGTGTTTGAACAAGGGAGAACCAGTGTGATCTACCTAAGTGCATCTCCTGTAAACAAACAACGTCTGGCCTGTGTATAGAAAGTAAAAATTGCTATAATTTGTAACTTATTCCCCAACAGTCCTACAATTCCATTGTAACAATGTGATTGCGGTGGTTTGGAAGATTTATAGGGTGGCCAATGTTCTTAGTTTTTTTATGCTACCCACCAGTCATGAGCGACTACCGGGGGACCTATCCCGTTGCTTGCTAACGGAAACCTCCATATTATCATCAGTAATCAGGGCTCCTAGACTCCATCAAGGGAGAGCTAATTTTTTCTTTCCCTCATTGGACCAGGAGCAGGAAGAACATGAGTATGTGAATGTTTCGTGAGGGTGATCAAATTAATCTTATCTGACTCTTGTCAGATTCTCGGTTTATGGCCACACTGACTGCATAAAGGCAGCGTGCACCCTGAGAATACAATGCAGCAACAGGCATGTCCGTAAGAGAGATGTAAACGTACAGGAAGGTGAGACTGAGAGGTAGGGCACATGGTATGAGGAGCGGAAGATAAGGCCTGTCTAGGCCTCCATGGAGCACATCACTGGATGGAACGCGAAATCAAATAATGCATAGGATACATTAGGCTTGGGAGTTGCATGCAACTCTTTCACCGCCTTCCTTGCTACCAATAGGAAATGCCCTCACTCGCCTTCACTGTGCAGACCTCTTTCTCCTCCTTCCACTCGGGACAAACTCCTCAAGGACGCTCAAGGAAGTGGAGTGAGCATCCTTGCAGTGAAAGCAACACTCAGTCTCGGATGTACAGTGGTCAAATTTGAGTGACCCATAGTCATGCACTTGCCACACTAAAGTTGGAAGGCTGCATGGACAAGTTCTTCCAACATGCCCACAAATCTGGCACTTTGGGCAACGAAGGGGATTGGGTCGCATGGTCTCACATTAGATAATCTGGGTCATCCAACATATCTGCTAATAGCTGGAAGAGATAGCTTTCGAAACTCAAGATTACTGTGGCTGTCTTCGTCCTTTTGCCTTCCTGGAAATGGGTGATGAGCTGTGCATCAATGACATCTTGTTGAGCACCCTCACGGATAATACTGTCCTTTTCTTTCCACAACCATGAGGGTCCCTGCAGGTGATAACACCTTTGCAGGAATTCATGGAGTGAGGGATCCTCGGCTTTACATCATAACAATGAAACTTGCTCAAGCTTTACCAAATCCTTAACCTGGGATGAGTTTACAGTCTTTACGAGAAGGTCTCTGCTAGCAAGTTATTTCACCTGTTCCACTTCTGCACATCCATCAATCACCTTCTCTTGATAATGAAGGGATTAAGGCTGGACAGGGGAGTAGAGCCAACCACGTATAGCAAAACAAAAGAAGGTTTTTTCACATTAATGTCTAGAGGGTGCGTGTCTGGGGCCGTTCAATGACCTGGGGCAGTGTGCCCGTGAAACATTTGGAGGTGTATTCAGGACCTCCTCCCCCCTGAAGAGGGGGGGAGGCAGTAGAGGCGTCCGCCATAGAAACCACTTCCCCCGTGAGGGGGAAGTGAGAAGAAAGAGAAAAAACTAGCAAGGGAGACAAACCACCCTGGGAAGACATTGAATTTCAGTCTGAGATTACCCTCTCACACCACTTCCTTGGGAGGAAGCATCTGTGTATAACTCACACCCCAGTGTGATCAGTGGGGGTTGTACTCCAGAGGCAAGTAAGCAAAGGCAATCTCAGCAAGCAGATATAGACACCTACTAAATCTCTAATAGGGCTGGGAGGAAGACTGGGAACTAGTTATCCTCACCTTCAGAATATCGCTAAGTGGAAAATAATGTGCCAGTGGGGCAGCCCTTGCTATAAAGCCAGAGGAGAGTCAGAGAAACGCGTCTGCACTCGCCGCCACCATGCATAAAAATCCCTTGCTTCTTAGGTTACCGTTTACTGTTTATACAATCACAAAGTATGCTTCCATAGTAAAAACAAAACAGAATGGAGAGAAAAAAATGAAATTAAAAAAGGAAAATAAATTTAGAAAAAAATGAAATATGTTTTATTTTTTTTTTATTTCTTTGTTTTGTTGTTTAGATTTATTTCTGTTTCTTGTTAAAGCTATTTAAATTGAAATTAATACACGCCTGTCGTTATTACAACTAGCTACTTCTTAAACCCTCTTCTCCTCACCATCTTTCTGGTTTCCTTCTGATATTCAGTTTGTTAGATAGGTATTAATCCTGGTTTCTTGACATGAGACGAATTATGATCCTAGCTTCTCTTTTTGCTGAACTTCTAATTTTTTAGGATGGCTTTCAGCCAGAGAATATTCCTTTTCATCTTATATATATATACTGTATATATGTATATATATATATATATATATATATATATATATATATATATATATATATATATATATATATATATATATATATATATATTGAGTAAATCAAAACGTATCTGCAGGTTATCTAATACTGTATGTAAACTTCGATTATCAAAATGTGGATCACTCAGTGATTCACTCAAAATTTCCTGCATGTGTACAACAGAATGTGAACAAGAAATTCATTATTTAAAATCTTAAACAGTCATAAGTGCCTTTGTGACTTCAGTTTAGACAAACTATTCCGCATTACATGTGCTATGCTGCATGGAGTGTGGCTACCATCTGTTATAGGCATTAATATGTCATATGTAGTAGTAATTGGCATGTAATAATTTATAAAATTAGTATATATCTCATATCATATACAGTACCACTTGCGCCAATTGGAATGTCTGGTACTCAGGTAAAGACGTATGCAACACCTAGCTACTATAAATACACAGAATGTATAGGAAACCCTTTTTCCAGATGCTCGAGTATGCCATTACGCAGCAGACATGTGAGGTCACTGCTGAAAGCCGGGTAGCTCATGTTGAAAGAAAAAGTACCAGACATTACACACATCTCCACCAAGAGGTATATATTCCTAGAAATCAGGTATAGGAGTCAGAGAGAACGTGATAAAAGACATAACGAAGCTTTGGAGACAGGATACTGTAGGAGGTTATCCGTCATGCTACGTTACTCTGTCCAGTACACTAACGATATTGTACGCGTAAAGCCCGCAATCCACGAGTGTCTATCCCTCACCTACGATACAGGAGAGACAGAGGGGCAAGAGAGACTGAGAAAATACCTAAACCCACAACAAGCTATTCAACGCTTCATTACTTTATATTGGTAGTACGATTCCCCTACTATCATCCACATTATCAAGAGACACTGGTAGCATTTCGCCTATCTACCTGTCTTCCTTCATACCTCCCTACCTTATCCCATTAACAATTTGTAATCATGAAAGATGAAACCTTTATGCCTCTTACTGGACACCAAATGATGTACTGTGTACTGTGGAAGCTCTCCTCCTACTCCCGTTGCTCTGCCTGCATCAGTTGTCATCTATTTTGTGGTTTGGGGACACTTGACGATAGGTGCCTCTCTTGTGTAGCCACATACGAGTGCAAGTTCAGTTAGGTTTCAAACTTGTGCGAAGGTGGGCCATGGTTATATGATGATATTCACAACTTGCAGAAATTCATATGTGAGTGGAGCAGCATGTGGATGAGTAAGTTATCATTTTGCAACATTGTGACACCTGAATGGTCAAGTATAAATGGGATCACATGGAGTGTGAGAACATTGTCGGCATAACCTTGAGCTATAAGGGTGCTTTCAAAGCTCATTAGAGGTGTTTTGTAGTCGCTATGATGCCTGCCCATGCGCATAAGGCAATACTGTGTCTATCCCAGTGATTACTCTGTCTCAAACAACAGTTAGGCATGACGTTCATTACGTCACCACCAAACACACAGACGCCTGTCAGTAGGTACACACAAAATCTACATTCACGGAAAATGTTCTTCCACTGCCTTCTAAGCCAACGTACATGCTGGTTGCACTACTGTAGTCTGTTCCGACAATGGGTGAGTGGAGAGGTCCAGACCCTTTACGTGGTTCTACGCGACGTTTAGATCAAATGACCGCATGTAGTTGCTGTATGGTGGACCTGCTCAAGCTCATCTTATGATTACATCGACTAGAAGTCCTCACGTTCTGCCCAAAGTGTTGCCGACTGGAATATATCCCGAAGATGAGGCATCTGGACGTGGTTATCTTGACATTCCCTGTACAAAGAACTTGACTCTCCCGAAATTGTTCCACTTAAAAATACAGACTAGATATGTAAAATCCATCCAAGACAGTTCCCAACCAACAAAGCTCCAGGCCCAGATGGAATTCCTCCAATTATTTTGAGAAAGTGCTCCCTAGAACTCGTTATGTTCATCGAATTATTCAAACTATGCATTCCCTAATTCATGGAAAGAACCAATATCCACCAAATGCCAAAGAAAAGGAAGTTCCTCTGACTCCTCTGATTACAGACCAATACCTATCACGTCTTCCTGTTGCTAAGTATTTGAAACTGTAATTAATGAATCATCAGGGTCATCCTCAGAGAATGGCAGCGGCTCATTGCTTGAACACATTGATCACACATTCTTCATCATCTATTGCAGCACTTTCTTCCTCTGGGTGAGTTTCATATACAATCAAGACTATCTGGGTGGAGCAGTGGGATTGATAGATCAGGTCCATAAGGTACAGTTCTTATTGTTGATGTGTTCCAGTTATAATCTGGCTTATTATTAAAAAACTGCTTGTTTTAACCTCTCCATGGCTGCCAGTATCGAATGACGTTTAAATATAAATCTCATCGCCGTTTGAGTTCGGCCTATAAAAAGACAAGCGGCGAAAAATATTGAGAAGTGAACGAACGATCTGAACGTGTTCAGACTGACCCACACTACACTCCCATACACTTCATCAAGCAGTTCAGAGCCTGCTGCTGTGATGAGTGGATTTTCGATTTTTCTGCTCGTGGCCATGCCCTAATAAGCACAATTACACCCATTATCTCGACCCAGACAGAAATTATCATCTTTGTCCTCCTCTCTCAAAACACAACCACCCTGTTTTACGGTTACGAATAAATACAGGCACAAACAACAAAGACATGATAACAAGAGAAAAATACATTTTTGTCTTGGTATCTTTACCTATATGCTCAGGCTTGTTGTACTGATTTGGATCACTCAAGTGCGACTTGTAGAAAACTTTTAAAACTTTCGGGAAGTGATGAACGTCTGGGACATGAGACCTGACCTTCACGGTCTCACAATCAGTCACACCTCATTTGTCAGTTCACCACCTGTTGCCATGACGAGTGGATGTACGATTTTTTCGTCCGTGGTCATGCCTAAACACACATAGTTATACCCATTATCTTAACCCAGACAGAAAGTATCATCTTTCTCACTCCCTTGCGAAAACACACACAACCACCCTTAATACGACTATAAATAAACAGGCTGTCTCATAAACAAAAAAGACATGAAAACAAGAAAATATAGATGTGACATGGTATCTTTACCTATTTGTTTGTATATTGGACATTATTTTGAAATACTTGTACATATCCTTTGCCTTTTACAAGCATAACAGGAAAGTTTTCTGTGCTCCACGTGATGCTTTCGTATGGAAAGGCCTCCCTTCCCTTCCCTGCTAACTCAGTTCTCTGCTTAAAAGCGTAATGGCAGGTAGTCTCGCATTTCAACCCTACCCAGCAGTCTGTACACTCAAGAGATGACGTTTATCTCATTTAGGTCTGAAAACAGACATTCTTGCCTCCCTTTTTCCAATAAACTCCACCACCAAGATTACAAAAATAGGTCATCACTACCATTAACACAATGAACACCGAAAACTGCAATATAAATTCATAATATATTTTTTTACATTCAAACTTTGCAAGATTATGTAATTAAAAACTTCCAGAAATACACATAGATAGTTATTTCACACCTTTTCAGCACCATTTTTACAATATTTTTTGGCAAAAAAAAAGTGCGATGCTGGTGTCACTGCAGTACCTATGAATGACTAGTATCAGCTGCCTAAATTTATAAATTTCCGCGTTCGATTGCACGCCACAGGTTGGGTCTAGTAAGCTGAAATTTCTGGAAATGCCAAAGACGTCTGAACTTCCTCTTTCAATATGGCAAGGGAAAAAAAAAAAAAGTTTTGGAAACTTCAGAAAATGGGCTCTGCATCGGCTAGGGGTGCCTAAAAATCCAGACCAACGACTACAGAAGGGTTAAACATGGACTTTAATATGAAAATACTAATTACAAACATATTGATATTTATAACAGTATATCCATACGTAAATAATTATATAGTGAAATAAAAAAATATATATAATTGAAAACTAAAAAGTGTTTTCTGAAAAAAAATGTTGCACGATGGAGAGAT
This sequence comes from Coenobita brevimanus, assembly GCF_032717465.1. Classification (NCBI taxonomy): domain Eukaryota; kingdom Metazoa; phylum Arthropoda; class Malacostraca; order Decapoda; family Coenobitidae; genus Coenobita; species Coenobita brevimanus. The sequence continues at coordinate 17,907,831 of NC_137063.1, read as the reverse complement.
ATGGTTTTCATTTCTTGAATTCCGTCTCCAAATGTATATAAAAATCAAACAAAATGCGATCAAAAGAATTTCTTCAATGTACGTATACCTCCGTGGTTATCGCTGTACTTAAATCCGCTGACAAATACTGCCGCTATCTATTATAACAGGTCTTCCCTACTGACGAACAGCATTAAAAATATTCTGATGATAGAAATTGCAATTAAATAATGGCATCATTGTAATCGAGGGTTTAACCCATCGGCGCATTGCGTCCCCATATAGACAATGAAGTTGGAAGTTTTCGAAATGTAATCAGATTCACGAACTTTGCCACGAGTAAGTTGCTAGAAATCATGCAAAAGCTGTATTTAAATCTATCTAAATTCAAACTTTCTTCAAAAGGAAGCATCAAAACTAATTAACAAACCCTCATGACAATAGAATATTCTGGTCAACTCTTAATTCTTTCAATAATAATCCTTAATGTCATCTTCCATTCCTCCACTAAAATCTTCAGATGGCAATAGTAATAAATGACTCCACGTGGGAAAGTAGATATCTTTGCTAGTACCTTTGCAAGAAACTCTACCATAGATGATACCAGCTAGAATGTCCCAGCATTGGAACTTGATTCTCCCCCGAAATTGCCCCACTTAAAATACAGATAAGACATGTAAAATCCATCCTAGACAATTTACCTACTAATAAAGCTCCAGGCCCAGATGGAATTCCCTCCAACAGTTTTGAAAAAGTGTTCCCCTGATCTTGCTCCTCTGTCTCATTAAATTATTCAGGACTATGCATACGTACTTGTTATTCCCAAATTCATGGAGTGAAGCCAATATCCACCTAATTCCAAAGAAAGGAAGTTCGTTCGACCCCTCCACTTACAGACCAATAGCTATCAAGATCTTCTAAAGGTATCTGAAACTTTAATTAATAAGCATATTGTTAAACAACTCTGAATCCAACAACTTAATTAGTGATAGACAATACGGTTTTCGCCACGAAAGATCCACCATTGACATACTCAATCTCTTAACTCTTACCATCCATCAATCAATTGATCTTTTTGGAGAAACCTGTGCAGTAGCTCTTGATATCTCTAAAGCTTTCGACAGAGTATGGCACCGTTCCCTGCTGTCCAAACTCCCTTTGTTATGGGACTAATGTCTTTTGTTCCTTTGATTTCTTCTTTATCTTAGTGACAGGAAAATAACAGTAAAAGTAGATGATGTATATTCGAATTGAACTCAATTAACGCTTATGCCGCAGGGATCAATTCTGTGCCAACCGTATTTCTGGGACTATATTAATGACCTCTTATCTGTCACTCACAATCCCATTCACTCATATGCAGATGACTTCTACACTACATAGTTCATTCACACTCAGACATCCAGCATAAAGTCTAATATCTCTACCTGTAACCTCAGTACAGCCATCTCCATAAATCAAGATCTATCTACAATCAGTGAATGGGGACAAAACAACCTTGTCTCTTTTAATTTTTGTAAATCTAATTATATATACAGTTTGGCCAGTTAGACAGATATTGCCAGATTCACACATTACCTTCAGTGCTACTAATATTCCTATCTCCAAAAGTATTGAAATTCTTGGTGTCTCACTTAACAGTGCCCTCAGCTGGACCTCTCATGTCAGATCACTTTGCTAAAACCGCCTCAAAGAAACTTTGGATTATTGTACAGAGTCCGTAACTTCTTCACCGATGAGCAGTTAGCTATAATTTATAAGAGCCATGCGCGCTCTCAGCTTGAATATTGCTCACCCTTGTGGAATGGTTGTGGAGAGGTTGCATTAAGACAACTCAGGACAAAATTCAGAATAAAGCTGTTAGAATCATTAATAACCCCGCCATTTACATATAAACTACCTCCCCAAAGTAAGAAGGGAATGTTGCCTCCCTTGCATCATTTTACAGATATTTTTTTAGTAAATGCTCAAACGAAGTTGCGTCCATGATGCCACCTCTTACGTTTCCCTCGTGCTACACGGGCATCTGGTAGCGCTTTCCATGACTGGATTGTCACTCAACCATATTGCAGAACTTCAATAATGTAATTCTTTCATTCTCCGAACTGCATCTCTTCTGGAACTCGCCTCTAGAGTTGTTTTCCTCCACTTCAACCCACAATTACCTAAGTCTAACTGTTACAGATACTTTATGAATGAGGACACCAGTAATCTATGTGAGATTATTTTTTTACCCATTTGTTTTTCCTTCCTCCTGTTCTGTTATTTATTAAAAAAAAAAAAAAAAGAAAAATAGGAAGTACAGTGCAATTAGCATTTTTTTTTATAAATCTCCTTCAGTAAGAGGGGTCTGTCTTTCAGACGGAAAGTATGATGGAATGGAATAAGAATGTAGCCTCAAACAGGGTCATGGGTTAGTACAGAGTGCTTTTAAACCACAAACTAAGAGCAATTTCTCCCAGGGATGATACCATCTGGATGAACCTATGTATAATATGAAAGAAAAGCATATGGGAGCCGAATGCTAATCACCGGCCAGAATATGCTGTTGACTCAAGTTGCTAAAACCGGCCCTCCGGAAGGAGTGAGGGGTGGGGATGGCACGCCCCCTGGAGGGACTCCTGGGGGAACCGGAGGGCGCACGGAAGATTTTGGTCGTATCTTGGTACCATAGAAGGTTTCATGTTGATAGCTCAAGTCGTTCAGTGAGATATAATGAAAGTGCTAAATGGTGGGCAGTAAAGCCAGTTGACCTCTTGTCAGCCATTTTGACGACCTTGGACCTTGACACTGACTACCCATTTTCGAACTTTGTCCAAGATTTTGGCCATATCTTCATACCCTGAAGGCTTCTATGTTGATAGCCAAACTTGTTCATGAGATGTAGTAGGAAAAGATACACACACACACACACACACACACACACACACACACACACAAAGGTGGGCAACTGAAAGAGTTGCTCCACCTTGGTAAAAGCAGGCGATAATCAAGGACAAAATTAACAATTCAACTTACGAGTAACCTCGCTAAGTTCTCAACATTTCCACCGCTCACTCCACCTTGCTCGTCACATTAGTATGAAGAAATGATAAAACTTCGGTCCCTAATATAAAAACCAAAAGTTCAGGTGGTCCGACGGCGATGTTCATTCTGTTACATGTTCCTGAGCGTCAATCATCCCTATCACAAAAATGCACTGTCAGACTTGGCGAAATCCCAGTTCAGGAGTATGAATGTTGCGACAGTCATTGATAAAGCGAGAAACGTGCACTGCGTCATTTAACAGCGTACTACTCTTAAATGTTTCTTCTATACCAGATACTGGGTTAACTCATTCTCAAATGTTATTTTCTATGTAGGAAATATGTATATATGCACCAGAATTGATTAAAAATTACGATAGAACGTACAAAGAGGAAAACATTTATGAACATGGTACAGCATAACAAAAATATTAAGTTCACTCCATCTATCTATCTATCTCTTGCCAGACGCCTTAATCCCATACGGGGTGGCCACAAACAAATCGCCTCCACGTCGCCCTGTTCCCCTGCTATTTTCACTGCCGTGATCCCAACTCACACACCCTCTCTCATATACCTCTTCACTCCATCCCTCCATCTCATCCTCGACCTCCCTCCCCTCTCCCTCGCTCCACCTCACTCACATACATTCTCCTCGTCAATCTCTCACCCTCCATCCTCTCCACATGTCCAAACCACCTCAGTGTGTTCCCTCCCCAAACGCTTCCTATCTCATCCACATCCACACCACAACGCTCCTTTATATCCTCATTTGTCAGCCTGTCTCTTCCATGTGATAATCACAGGCTCTTCCAAATAACTCATTTCCACTGCACTCACTCTTGACTTGTGTCCTTCCAACAACTTCCAAGCTTCACATCCATGTGTTAGAGTTGAATCATGCATTACTGTCATGTAGTAACTTTTTCACTTCCATGCTCACTTCCCTGTTTCTTATCACTGCTTTCAAGGGAACTAGCAACCTTTCTTCCTTATTGTACCCTTTTGCAAGCATCTTCACCCTCCAAACTTCCATCCTTACTCATCACACTCCCCAAGTACTCCTGCAAACGTACTCACATTTTCCATTTCCTCACCATCCAACCTCACTGTACATTCACTGACTTCACCTCTCTCAAAGACCACCACTTTACTCTTCCTTACATTCAATTCTTTAGACTCCGTTTCTTACACACTCTCCCAACCTCATCCACCAAGCCTTGCAGCTCTACTTAGTTCCCACTTAACAACACAGTATCATTCGCAAACAACAGTACAGGGAGTTTCCAAACACTACTCTCTCTCACTAGGGCCACTCTAACATCCACTGCCCTACCCTTTGTGTCTTTTATTACCCCATCCATGTACAGATTGAACAACGATGGAGACATGACACATCCCTCGTTTCAACTAAACCTTCAAAGAGAAAAACCACTCTGCTCAATATCCACACGCACTGCAGCCTTAGTACCATCATACATACTCTTCACAGCATTCAACAACTTCTCATCTACTCCATATATTCTTAATACTTTTCACAGTCCTTGTCTATCCACCAGGTCATAAGCTTTCTCCAAATCCATGAAGGCCGCATACAACTTCTTTCGCTTCACTAGAAACTTTTCCACTCAATAACTCTTACTAGAATCTTGGCTTTGGACTATTTTTGCATTATATGTATGTGCCTGTTATACATATACATTTTACATTATGTTATACAATATTTAGTAATCAGTTTAACTGTAGTTCATTATATATACAATATGTTTACAATGTATTATATTTTCTAGGGCATTATCAAATCGGTACAATATAACCATGAATATTATACTATAGAATATAATCAATAATTAGTGGATAGGATTATACCTTATTACTTTACAATGGCTGTTGTAGGTTTTCCAGCTGGCATGACCGAGGGATGTTAGGAATCTACATTATCATAATACACAGTATAATAGATAGTAAGTTAAATGTGTAATCTAAAAATAACAGCTGTAATATGTAAGCTAGGTGTGGGAACAGGAAATACGTCTGTTAGATTTTCAGTGAGGAATGGCAGATCTGCAATGTGTTACCAGAAACACTACATACACACAGACATATGCAAGCTTTCTAGAAATTACACACATCTAGTACACGTAACACAGAATTCTCCCACGCAAGAAAGGAGGAATTAGGCAGAGAGAAGGGGCCTAGCTACAGAAGCAAGAGGCAGTAAAGAGAAGACAGGTCCAGCGAGATTTTAGCCAGTATATACGCTTCTGTGCAAACCATCCAGTGTTCAACTTAAACTTTCCCTTTGAAGAGAATAAACTACAATCAAGACACAAAGCCATCTTTAACTTCTCCTGTCATCGACTTCACATGATAACTGAAGTTACTTGTTCACATATTTACTCAATACGACTGCTATATGATTAATCACAAGAATAACATGAGGTAGGGGGTGAGTACCAGTGGGTCGGGCCCAAAATTTCAAAGGGGCATAAAATCGTGGGGTTTTCACCTGATTTGCGTTCAAAATTTGATATGTGACATCTTTGACTAGATAACCTGTTAGTTTATATGTTAGCACTAAAATGACTGCCTGGGACGGGTTTGCTGTGCTTCTAGCACTCTAAGCTTACTTTGATCAGGTCCACAAATGTGCTGGTGGATGAACAAGGAAGAAACGAACTGCCTTTAGCACTCTGACCAACCAGAATCAAAATCCTGGGTTCTTGTGGCACACCTCGATCAAGCCCATTTCCTCATAGGATCATGTAGCTATACTCCGCAATGTGGGATGCCTGGGCTGATTTAAACTTAGCAGCTATGGGCGTTCCAGTATAACACTCAAAAATCCAAGGGTCGCCTTTTGCTTCACGATGAAAGATGAAACTCTCTCACTACGAAGACGATATATTGTCTATATTCTTCCAACCACCAGATGATTTGTCCACAGTGGAATAATATCCTCATCGTGATGGTATGATCACGAGTATATCTAACCCAATCAGTGCAAGAAGCCACCTCAAAGCTAAATAAAATCGTCTGAATAACAAGACAAAACAAAATGGTTCCTTGAGCTGAAATATGTGGGCGTACTGCCGTAAGACGGTGAAAAAACATTACCGTATTGTTTTCGTATTTTCACATTGTGGCCATTTCTCTCAAGGCATGATGTGGAGGGTGGAGGTGTGTGGGTGTGTGGCGGAGGTGGCAGGGAGTAGGTGGTGCATGTCCCTCTATCCTCTGGTTGGGCCTTCTGTAGGGGTACCAGCTAGTGCAGCAGATCCTCATCTCTGATAGTGGGAGTGGTGAGATGCTTCTGGCTGAATGCTACTGGCGAAGAGGTGAGGCAGGCAAGGTTTGATGGGGGCATGCCTAGGGTAGGTGTGGGTCTTCTCCTTGGCAATCTGGGCAGATGGAAGTTACCACAGTGCCTGGTGTAGGCTCAGCGCGATAGGGGTCATATTGTGAGTGTGTATCGGTGGGGTGCTGGGTGTAGTTGCCAGTGGAAGCCAGATGTTGCAGGTGAGGGTGAGTGTAGTAGTATATCTGGCTGGTGGGCGAGAGAGCCATCTGGATCTGGTTGTGGAGGTGGTGAGGACAGGCATTGGTGGTGAGGAGGTGGAGTCATATGGTGGTTTTGAGGGTCGGCTGTGTGTGGTGGTGTGTTGGGGTGGGGGTGTGTGTGGTGGACTTGCTCTGATGGGGCTGTCGTGTTTGGTGGGGATGTGGTGTGGGCACGAGGGTGTGTGGGTGGTAGTGGGGGATGCACGTGGTGCGCTTGTTGCACATTGGGGGGATGCACGTGGTGCACTGGTTGCACATGGGTGAAGGTTTGGTGGCGTGGGTGGTGTAGCATGGACAGGGGTGACAGGGCTGCGGTGTGATGGGCTGGGATGTGGTGTGGTAAGGCTGGAGGTTGCTGTAGGGGTGGTAGATATTTGGGTAGGTGTGCGACTAGTGCGGGTAGGTGGTGTAGGATTGCTGGGGGTGTGGGCGGGTTCTGGGGCATTATCGGGCTTGTTGGGGGCTGTGGAGTGGCGATACGAGATGAGGTGTCCGGTAGGGTTGCTGGTGAAGCATTGGGGTCCCATGGGAGTGGCGGGGGGCAGGGGGATGGTGAGGAGGGTGAGGGGGTCGTGGAAGGTGAGGCAGAGGAGGAGGGTGCATATAGTAGTGGTATGAGCTGTGGGTGGTTCTTGGAAAGTGGGAGATGGCAGGGGTGATGGGGCAGGAGGTGGAGTGTGTGCAGTCCCGGGGGAGTGTCTCTCTAGGGGTGTTGTGTGGAAGGGTCACACGTGACGGTTGCAATATGTGTGGGTGTTGCCGTGGCATTGTGTAGGGGCTTATTGGGGTTGGGGACTTTGACTACTGTGTGGGGTCCCTTGAACCGTGGTGGAAGTGGCTTGGAGACCTGCAGACGTGCTACCACTACTGAATTTCCAGGCTTGTAGGAGTTATGTTGCGGTGTCTGGATAGAGATTCTGTTGTTGTTGTAGGGGTGGGGGTAACTGTCGTTTGAGGTGATGTGAGAGGTCAAGGTTGGGAGGTGGGGAAGGAAGTTGGGAGGTGGTGTCGCAGGGGCAGGAGGAGGGGAGATTCCTCCGAACACCCGCTCATGTGGGGTGACCCCATCTGCCCCCTGGCAGGTGTTCATGCCCCATTGTATTATTTTTAACATGTGCTGGCCAGTCTTTATTGCCCGTTACACTAATCCATACATCTGGCTGAGAAGGCTACAATGGCTCCTCTCGATACTCTGTTCCCTCTGGGGCCAATAGGGGGAGGAACGAGAGATCTGCAGGCCGAACAGGGTGGCTAGTTCTCACCAGACTTTTCCGGTAAATTCTGGGGCGTTGTCTGAATGTAGGGCCCGAGGAATTCCAAAGTAAGGGAAGAATGTAGAAAATTAGTGCTTCGGCTGTGGCTATGGTTTGGTGTTCTTTTGGTGGCAGGCGATGAGGAATTTTGAGTAGATGTCGACGGAAAATGATGATATATTTGTAGCTGGCTTTGGGTGGTAAGAGTTTCACTATGCCGACAGATAACAGTTGCTGTGGCTTGTGGGCAGTAGTCTTTCCTGAAGCCCTGGTGTACGGGTGACGTCTTTTCCCAGGGAGTAAGGCTCCGGCAGGCTTGAATAGTGTCTCTTGCTAGGTTGGGATGTGCCGGTGGTCCAAAAGTTGTCGTTAAAAACTTGGAGTGAGTTTTTTTAAAAAGCCAAGGTGTATGCCACTGTGGGAGTGGAGGTGGGTCATGGCATCACGAGTGGTGTGTTTAAGAACTACAGGGACTATGTGTCCGTCCTGGGTGAATAGGTGATTGCTGTGCTGGTAGAGTTTGGCAACGTCTGGGGTGTTATCCAGGGTGGCCGCTCCTTTTTCTGCCATAGCTGAATAAGGTTGGAGGCTGCGTGGACGGAGTTGATACGGAGTTGTGACAAGGTGTCAGTGCTGGTATGCAATTTCCCGGGTCGGTAGACGATTTTGAAGTCAAATTCTTCCAGTGCCTCTCTCCATCTGATTAGCTGGGCGTTGTTTGTGTTAGACTGACGTAGCCACTGCAGGGGTTGATGATCGGTGAGGATCGTAACATGATTGCCCGATATGTATGCTCGGGAGAGTTCTATGGCCCATATAATGCCCAGGCATTTGCGTTTTGTAGCCGTGTAGTTATTTTCAGCTTGGTTGAGAGTGCAGCTGGCACAGGTGATGATATGTTCTCTCCTGTCCTGTACTTGGGTTAGCACAGCACCTATTGCAACCAGGGATATGTCTGTGTACAGACAGAAAGGCGGAGTTTCCTGAAGGGTTTCGCTGACATCACTAAGCCCCTCCATGACTTAACCATGAAAGGCGAGCCATTCTTATGGACCGAGGCCCGTATCACCACCTTCACCACCCTAAAGGCCAAGCTCATTACCGCCCCAATCGTCGCTTTTCCAGACCACACCCCGCCTTTCTGTCTGTACACAGACATATCCCTGGTTGCAGTAGGTGCTGTGCTAACCCAAGTACAGGACAGGAGAGAACATATCATCACCTGTGCCAGCTGCACTCTCAAATCAGCTGGAAAACAACCCGTGGGTTACAAAACGAAATGCTCAGTACTATATGGGCCTTTTATCTAGAACTCTGATAAGCTACAGTGCTATCGGGCACCATGTTACGATCCTCACCGATCATCAACCCCTGCAGGCTACGCTGGGGTCCATCAGCAACGCCCACATAATCAGGGAATGGAGAGAGTAATCAAATGAATTTGACTTCAAATCTGCCCACCCACCCGAAATTGCATACCACAGCACTGACACCTTTTGTCACAACTCCGTATCAACTCCGTCCACGCAGCCTCCAACCTTATTCAGCTATGGCAGAATAACACCCCAGACGTTTGCCAAACTCTACCAGCACGGCAATCACCTATTCACCCAGGACGGACACATAGTCCTGGACCTTGACACCGCCCGTGATGCCATGACCCACCTCCACTCCCACAGTGGCATACACCTTGGCACAAAAAAACTCCTCCAAGTTTTTAACGACAACTTTTGGACCACCGGCACCGCCAACCTAGCAAAGGACACTATTCAAGCCTGCCGGGCCTGCTCCCTGGGAAAAGACGTCACCCGTACACCAGGGGCTTCAGGAAAGACTACTGCCCACAAGCCACAGCAACTGTTATCTGTCGACGTAGTTGGGCTCTTACCACCCAAAGCCAGCTACAAATATATCATCATTTTCGTCGACATCTACTCAAAATTCCTCATTGCCTGCCCCACCAAAGAACACCAAACCATAGCCGTAGCCAAAGCACTAGTCTGCCATTCTTCCCTTACTTTGGAATTCCTCGGGCCCTACATTCAGACAACGCCCCAGAATTTACCGGAAAAGTCTGGTGAGAACTAGCCACCCTGTTCGGCTACCAGATCTCTCGTTCCTCCCCCTATTGGCCCCAAGGGAACAGAGTATGCGAGAGGAGCCATTGTAGCCTTCTCAACCAGATGCAAACATGGATTCAAGGAACAGCAATAAAGAGCGGCCGGCACATGTTAAAAATAATACAAGGGGCATGAACACCTGCCCGAGAGATGATGGGGTCACCCCACATGAACGGGTGTTCGGAGAATCTCCCCTCCTCCTACCCCTGCGACACCACCTCCAACTTCCTTCCCCACCTCCAACCTTCGACCCTCTCCATCACCTCAAACGACAGTTACACCACCTACAACAACAACAGAATCTCTATCCAGACACCGCAACGCCCAACCCCTACAAGCCTGGAAATTCAGTAGTGGTAGCACGTCTGCAGGTCTCCAATAAACTACCACCACGGTTCAAGGGACCCCACACAGTAGTCAAAGTCCCCAACCCCAACCAAGCTACTACACAATGCCACGGCAACACCCACACATATTGCAACCGTCACGTGTGACCCTTCCACACAACACCCTAGAACACTCCCCCGGGACGCACACACTCCACCTCCTGCCCCATCACCCCACCATCTCCCACTTTCCAAGAACCACCTGACTCATACCACTACTATGTCACACCCTCTTCCTCTGCCTTGCCTTCCATGACCCCCTCACCCTCCTCGCCATCCCCCAGCCCCCCACCACCCCCATGGGACCCTGATGCTTCACCTGCAACCCCGCCATACACCTCACCTCGCAACGCCACTCCACCGCCCCCCAACATGCCCGAAAATGCCCCAGAACCCGCCCACACCCCCAAGAACCCTACACCACCTCTCCTCACTACTCCTACACCTACCCATATACCTACCACCCCTACAGCAACCTCCAGCCGCACCACACCACACCCCAGCCCGTCACCCCGCAGCCCCGCCCATGCTACACCACCCACACCACCATACCTTCACCCACATGCAACCAGCACACCTCGTGCATCCCCCACTACCACCCACACACACTCGTGCCCAGACCACGTCCCCTCCAAACATGGTAGCCCCACCAGAGCAAACTCACCACACACACCCCCATCCCAATGCACCACCACACACAGCCAACCCTCAAAACCACCGTGTGACTCCACCATCTCACCACCAACACCCGTCCTCACCACCTCCACAACTAGATCCGGACACATCTCTCGCCCACCAGCCAGATGTATTACTACACCCTCACCCACTCCCCCAACATCACCCCAACCACCGGCTACACCCAACACCCCACCGACACACACTCCCAATATGACCCCTATCGCGCTGAGCCTACACCAGGTGCAGTGGAAACTTCCATCTGCCCAGTTGCCCAAGGAGAAGACCCACACCTACCCTAGACACCCCCATAAAACCTCGCCTGCCTCACCTCTTGCCAGTATACAGCCAGAAGCATCTCACCACTCACCACCACCAGAGATGAGGATCTGCTGCACCATCTGGTACCCTGCACAAAGGCCCAGCCAGAGGATAGGGGGACATACCACCTACTCCGCCACCTCCGCCACACACCACACACCTCCACCCTCCACATCATGCCTTGAGAAAATGGCCACAATGTGAAAATACGAAAAAAATACGGTAATGTTTTTTCTACGTCTTACGGCAGTACGCCCACATATTTCAGCTCAAGGACAATTTTGTTTTATTCTTGTTATTCAGACGATTTTATTTAGCTTTGAGGTGGCTTCTTGCACTGATTGGGTTAGATATACTCGTCAATCATACCATCACGATGAGGATATTATTCCACTGTGGACAAATCATCTGGTGGTTGGAAGAATATAGACAATATATCGTCTTCATGGTGAAGGAGTTTCATCTTTCATCGTGAAGCAAAAGGCAAACCCTTAGTTTTTGAGTGTTATACTGGAACGCCCATAGCTACTAAGTTTAATCAGCCAGGCATCCCACATTACGGAGTATAGCTACGTTCCCTATAGGGAGGCTGGACTTGATCGAGGTGTGCCGTAAGAACCCAAGTTTGATTCTGGTTGGTCAGAGTGCTAAAGGCAGTTCGTTTCTTCCTTGTTCATCCACCAGCACATTTGTGGACCTGATCAAAGAAAGCTTAGGTGCCAAAGCACAGCAAACCCGTCCCAGGCAGTCATTTTAGTGCTAACATATAAACACAACAGGTTATCTAGTCAAAGATGTCACATATCAAATTTGGAGTAAATCGGGTGAAAATTTACGATTTTATGCCCCTTTGAAATTTTAGGCCCGACCCACCTGACACTCACCCCCCTACCTCATGTTATTCTTGTGATTAATCATATAGCAGTCGTAGCCGAGTAAATATGTGAACAAGTAACTTCAGTTATCATGTGAAGTCGATGACAGGAGAAGTTAAAGATGGCTACTGTGTCTTGATTGTAGTTTATTCTCTTCAAAGGGAAAGTTTAAGTTGAACACTGGATGGTTTACACAGAAGCGTATATATACTAGCTAAAATCTCGCTGGACCCGTCTTCTCTTTACCACCTCTTGCTTCTGTAGCTAGCCCCCTTCTCCCTGCCTAATTCCTCCTTTCTTGCGTGGGAGAATTTTGTGTTACGTGTACTAGATGTGTGTGCGGGTTCTAGAAGCTTGCATATGTCTGTGTGTATGTAGTGTTTCTGGTAACACATTGCAGATCTGCCATTCCTCACAGAAAATCTAACAAACGTATTTCCTGTTCCCACACCTAGCTTACATATTACAGCTGTTATTTTTAGATTACACATTTAACTTACTATCTATTATCATGTGTATTATGATAATGTAGATTCCTAACATCCCTCGGTCATGCCAGCTGGAAAACCTACAACAGCCATTATTAGTAATAAGGTATAATCTATCCATAATATTGATTATATTCTATAGACATAATATTCATGTTATATTGTACCGATTTGATAATACCCTAGAAATATAATACATTGTAAACATATTGTATATATAATGAACTACAGTTAAACTGATTATAAAATATTGTATAACATAATGTAAAATGTATATGTATAACAGGCACATACATATATGCAAAAATAGTCCAAAGCCAAGATTCTAGTAAGAGTTATTAGTGGAAAAGTTTCTAGTGAAGCGAAAGAAGTTGTATGCGGCCTTCATGGATTTGGAGAAAGCATATCACAGGGTGGATAGACAAGGACTGTGAAAAGTATTAAGAATTATGGAGTAGATGAGAAGTTGTTGAATGCTGTGAAGAGTATGTATGATAGTGCTAAGGCTGCAGTGCGTGTGGATGGTGAACTGAGTGAATTTTTCTCTTTGAAGGTTTGGTTGAAACAGGGATGTGTCATGTCTCCATCGTTGTTCAATCTGTACATGGATGGGGTAATAAAAGACATACAAGGTAGGGCAGTGGATGTTAGAGTGGCCCTAGTGAGAGAGGGTAGTGTTTGGAAACTTCCTGCACTGTTGTTTGCAGATGATACTGTGTTGTTAAGTGAAGACTAAGTGGAGCTGCAAGGCTTGGTGGATGAGGTTGGGAGAGTGTGTAAGAAACGGAATCTAAAGGTGAATGTAAGGAAGAGTAAAGTGATGGTCTTTGAGAGAGGTGAAGTCAGTGAATGTACAGTGAGGTTGGATGGTGAGGAAATGGAAAATGTGAGTACGTTTAAGTACTTGGGGAGTGTGATGAGTAAGGATGGAAGTTTGGAGGGTGAAGTGCTTGAAAGGGTACAATAAGGAAGAAAGGTTGCTAGTTCCTTGAAAGCAGTGATAAGAAACAGGGAAGTGAGCATGGAAGTGAAAAAGTTACTACATGACAGTACTGTGATACCAACTCTAACACATGGATGTGAAGCTTGGAAGTTGTTGGAAGGACACAAGTCAAGAGTGAGTGCAGTGGAAATGAGTTATTTAAGAGGAGCCTGTGAAGTCACATGGAAGAGACAGGCTGACAAATGAGGATATAAAGGAGCGTTGTGGTGTGGATGTGGATGTGATAGGAAGCGTTTGGAGGAACACACTGAGGTGGTTTGGACATGTGGAGAGGATGGAGGGTGAGAGATTGACGAGGAGAATGTATGTGAGTGAGGTGGAGCGAGGGAGAGGGAGGGGGAGGTCGAGGATGAGATGGAGGGATGGAGTGAAGAGGTATATGAGAGAGGGGTGTGTGAGTTGGGATCACGGCAGTGAAATGGCGGGGAACAGGGCGACGTGGAGGCGATTTGTTTGTGGCCACCCCGTATGGGATTAAGGCGTCTGGCAAGAGATAGATAGATAGATAGGTAGACTTAACCAGCACATTATGCTGTACCATGTTCATAAATGTTTCCTCTTTGTACGTTCTATCGTAATTTTTAATCAATTCTGGTGCATATATACATATTTCCTACATAAAAATAACATTTGAGAATGGGTTAGCGAAGTATCTGGTATAGAAGAAACATTTAAAATTAGTGCGCTGTTAGAAATGACGCAGTGCGTTCTCGCCCTGTCAAGCGACTGTCGCAGCATTCATACTCCTGAACTGGGTTTCGCCAAGTCTGACAGTGCACGTTTTTTGTGATAGGGATGATTGACGCTCAGGAACATGTAACGAATGAACATCGCCGTCGGACCGCCTGAGCTTTTGGTTTTTATAGTAGGGCCCAAAAAGTTTATCATTTCTTCATACTAATGTGACGAGCAAGGTGGAGAAAGCGGTGGAAATGATGAGAGGCAACGAGGTTACTCGTAAGTTGAATTGTTAATTTTTTGTCCTTAATTATCGCCTGCTTTTACCAAGGTGGAGCAATAATGTTTTTGCCCACCTTTGTGTGTGTGTGTGTGTGTGTGTGTGTGTGTGTGTGTGTGTATCTTTTCCTACTACATCTCATGAACAAGTTTAGCTATCAACATGAAACCTTCAGGGTATGAAGATATGGCCAAAATCTTGGACAAGTTCGAAAATGGGTAGTCGGTGTCAAGGTCAAGGTCGTCAAAATGGCTGACAAAGGTCAACTAGCTTTTACTGCCCACCATTAGCACCATTATATCTCATGAACGACTTGAGCTATCAACATGAAACCTTCATGGTACCAAGATACGGCCAAAATCTTCCGGCGCCCTCCGGTTCCCCCAGGGAGTCCCTCCAGGGGGCGTGCCATCCCCCACCCCTCACTCCTTCCGGAGGGCCGGTTTTGTAACTTAGTCAACAGCATATTCTGGCCGGTGATTAGCATTCGGCTCCCATATGCTTTTCTTTCATATTATACATAGGTTCATCGAGATGGTATCATCCCTGGGAGAGAGGCTGCTCTTAGTTTATGGTTTAAAAGCACTCTGTACTAACCCATTATGGCGCAGAGGCTACATTCTTATTCCATTCAAATAATACTTTCCGTCTGAAAGACGGACCCCTCTTACTGAAGGAGATTATAAAAAAAAAATGCTCAGTGCACTGTGCTTCCTATTTTTCTTTTTTTTTTTTTTTTAATAAATAACAGAACGGAGGAAGGAAAAACAAATGGGTAAAAAAAAATAATCCATACACCAGATTACTGGTGTCCTCTGTTCATAAAATATCTGTAACAGTTAGACTTGAACAATTGTGGGTTGAAATTTGGGGGAAAACAACTCTGGGGAAGCGAGTTCCAGAGAGATGCAGTTCGGGGAATGAAAGAATTCTGATAGGCAGAAGTTCTGCAATATGGTTGAGTGACAATCCAGTCATGAGCGCTACCAGATGCCCGTGTAGCACGAGGGAAGACATGGAGAGGTGGCATCATGGACGCAACTTCGTTTGAGCATTTGCCAAAAAAATATCTGTAAAATAATGCAAGGGAGGCAACATTCCTTCTTACTTGCAGGGGAGGTAGTTTATATGTAATGGCAGGGTTGGTAATGATTCTAACGGCTTTATTCTGAATTTTGTCTAGTTGTCTTAATGCAACCTCTCCACAACCATTCCACAAGGGTGAGCAATATTCAAGCTGAGAGCGCACATGACTCTTATAAATTATAGCTAACTGCTCATCGGCGAAGAAGTTACGGACTCTGTACAATAATCCAAGTTTCTTTGAGGCGGTTTTAGCAAGTGATCTGACATGAGAGGTCCAGCTGAGGGCACTGTTAAGTGAGACACCAAGAATTTCAATACTTTTGGAGATAGGAATATTAGTAGCACTGAAGGTAATGTACGAATCTGGCAATATCTGTCTATTAGTAAACTGTATATATATTTAGTTTTACTAGCATTAAAAGAGACAAGGTTGTTTTGTCCCCATTCACTGATTGTAGATAGATCTTGATTTATGGAGATGGCTGTACTGAGTTGAGAGGTAGAGATATTAGACTTTGTAAATGGATGTCTGAGTGTGAATGAACTATGTAGTGTTGAAGTCATCTGCGTATGAGTGAATGGGATTGTGAGTGACAGATAAGAGATCATTAATATGAACCAGAAATACGGTTGGCACCAGAACTGATCCCTGCGGCACGCCGGCGTTAATTGAGTGGAAATTCGAATATACATCATCTACTTTTACTGTTATTTTCCTGTCACTAAGATAAGAAGAAATCAAAGGAACAAAAGACGTTAGTCCATAGCAAGGGAGTTTGGACAGCAGGGAACGGTGCCATACTCTGTCGAAAGCTTTAGAGATATCAAGAGCTACTGCATGAGTTTCTCCAAAAAGATCAATTGATTGATGGATGGTAAGAGTTAAGAGATTGAGTATGTCAATGGTGGATCTTTCGTGGCGAAAACCGTATTGTCTATCACTAATTAAGTTGTTGGATTCAAGTTGTTTAACAATATGCTTATTAATTAAAGTTTCAAATACCTTACCAAGAGAAGATGTGACAGCTATTGGTCTGTAATTGGAGGGGTCAGACGAACTTCCTTTCTTCGGAACTGGGTGGATATTGGCTTCTTTCCATGAATTTGGGAATAACGAAGTACGTATGCATAGTCTGAATAATTTAGCTAGGACAGAGGCAAGATCAGGGGAACACTTTTTCAAAACAACTGGAGGAATTCCATCTGGGCCTGGAGCTTTGTTAGTAGGTAAATTGTCTAGGATGGATTTTACGTATCTTGTCTGTATTTTAAGTGGGGCAATTTCGGGAGAATCAAGTTCCAGTACTGGGACATTCTGGCTGGTATCATCTATGGTAGAGTTTCTTGCAAAGGTACTAGCAAAGATATCTGCTTTCCCACGTGGGTCATTTGTACTATTGCCATCTGAAGATTTTAGTGGGGGAATGGAAGATGACTTGTTAAAGTTATTATTGAAAGAATTAAGAGTTGACCAGAATATTCTATTGTCATGAGGGTTGTTAAGTAGTTTTGATGCTTCCTTTTGAAGAAAGTTTGATTTAGATAGATTTAATACAGCTTTTGCATGATTTCTGACTTATAGTGGCGAAGTTCGTGAATCTGATTACATTTCGAAAACTTCCAACTTCATTGTCACTAGAGGACGCAATGCACCGATGGGTTAAACCCTCCAGTACAATGATGCCATTATTTAATTTAAATTTCTATCATCAGAATATTTTACTACATTCGTGGTAGGGAAGACCTGTTATAGTAGATGGCAGCAGTATTTGTCAGCAGTTTAAGTACAACGATAACCACAGGTATACGTACATTGAAGAAATTCTTTTGATCATTTCATTTGATTTTTATATACATTTGGAGACGGAATTCAAGAAATGAAAACCATATCTCTCCATCGTGCAACATTTTTTTTCAGAAAACACTTTTTAGTTTTCAATTATATATATTTTTTTATTTCACTATATAATTATTTACGTATGGATATACTGTTACAAATATAATATGTTTGTAATTAGTATTTTCATATTAAAATCCATGTTTAACCCTTCTGTAGTCGTTGGTCTGGATTTTTACGTGCACCCCTGGCCGATGCCGGGGCCATTTTCTGAAGTTTCCAAAACTTTTTTTTTTTTTCCCTTGCCATATTGAAGAGGAAGTTCTGACGTACTTGGCAGTGCAAATTTCAGCTTCCTAGACCCAACCTGTGGCGTGCAATCGAACGCGGAAGTTGCATAAATTTAGGCAGCTGATACTAGTCATTCATAGGTACTGCAGTGACGCAACATCGCACTTTTTTTTTTGCCAAAAAATATTGTAAAAATGGTGCTGAAAAGGTGTGAAATAACTATATATGTGTATTTCGAAGTTTTTCAGTACATAATATGCAAGGTTTGAATGTAAAAAAATATATTATGAATTTATATTGCAGTTTTCGGTGTTCATTGTGTTAATGGTAGTATTGACCTATTTTTGTAATCTTGGTGGTGGAGTTTATTGGAAAAGGGAGGCAAGAATGTCTGTTTTCAGACCTAAATGAGATAAACGTCATCTCTTGAGTGTACAGACTGCACAGGTAGGGTTGAAATGCGAGACAACCTGCCATTCGCACCTAGCTTGAACTGATTAGCAGGAAGGGAAGGGAGGCCTTTCCACCCACGAAAGCATCACGTGAACACAGAAAACTTTCCTGTTATGCTTGTAAAAGGCAAAGGATATGTAAAATATTTCAAAATAATGCAGTAAACCTGAGCAAATAGGTAAAGATACCATACAAAATATAATTTTTCTTCATTTTCATGTCTTTTTTGTTTATGCCTGTTTATTTATAGTAGTAAACAGGGTGGTTGTGTGTGTTTCGCAAGGGAGGAGAAAGATGATACTTTCTGTCTGGGTTAAGATAATGGGTATAACTATGTGTGTTTAGGCATGACCACGGACGAAAAAATCGTACATCCACTCGTCATGGCAACAGGTGGTGAACTGACAAATGAGGTGTGACCGTGTGAGACCGTGAAGGTCAGTCTCATGTCCCAGACGTTCGTCACTTCCCGAAAGTTTTTAAAGTTTTCTACAAGTCGCACTTGAGTGATCCAAATCAGTACAACAAACCTGAGCATATAGGTAAAGATACCAAGACAAAAATGTATTTTTCTCTTGTTATCATGTCTTTGTTGTTTGTGCCTGTATTTATTCGTAACCGTAAACAGGGTGGTTGTGTTTTGAGAGGGAGGACAAAGATGATAATTTCTGTCTGGGTCGAGATAATGGGTGTAATTGTGCTTATTAGGGCATGGCCACGAGCGAAAAAATCGAAAATCCACTCATCACAGCAGCAGGCTCTGAACTGCTTGATGAAGTGTATGGGAGTGTAGTGTAGGTCAGTCTGAACACGTTCAGATCGTTCGTTCACTTCTCAATATTTTTCGCCGTTTTTTATAGGCCGAACTCAAACGACGACAAGATTTATCGGCTAAACGTCATTCGATGCTGGCGGCCATGGAGAGGTTAAAACAACAGTTTTTTAATAATAAGCCAGACTATAACTGGAACACATCAGCAATAAGAACTGTACCTTATGGACCTGATCTATCAATCCCTGCTCCACCAGATAGTCTTGATTATGTAGAAACTCACCCAGAGGAAGAAAGTGCTGCAATAGATGATGAAGAATGTGTCCAATGTGTTCAAGCAATGAGCCGCTGCCATTCTCTGAGGATGACCCTGATGATTCATTAATTACAGTTTCAAATACTTAGCCTTGGGAAGACGTGATAGGTATTGGTCTGTAATCAGAGGAGTCAGAGGAACTTCCTTTCTTTGGCATTTGGTGGATATTGGTTCTTTCCATGAATTAGGGAATGCATAGTTTGAATAATTTAGAACAGAGGCGAGTTCTGGGGAGCACTTTCTCAAAATAATTGGAGGAATTCCATCTGGGCCTGGAGCTTTGTTGGTTGGGAACTGTCTTGGATGGATTTTACATATCTAGTCTGTATTTTAAGTGGAACAATTTCGGGAGAGTCAAGTTCTTGTACAGGGAATGTCAAGATAACCACGTCCAGATGCCTCATCTTCGGGATATATTCCAGTCGGCAGCACAGGCAGAACGTGAGACTTCTGGTCGATGTAATCATAAGATGAGCACTGAGCAGGTCCACCATACAGCAGCAACTGCGGTCATTTGATCTAAACGTGCGTAGACCCGTAAAGGGTCTGGACCTCTCACTCGCCCATTGTCGGAACAGACTACAGTAGTGCAACCAGCATGTACGTTGGCTTAGAAGGCAGTGGAACACTTTCCTCACCAATGAATGTAGATTTTGTGTGTACCACCCTGACAGGCGTCTGTGTGTTTGGTGGTGACGTAATGAACGTCATGCTAACTGTTGTTTGAGACAGAGTAATCACTGGGATAGACACAGTATTATGGCATGGGCAGGCATCATAGCGACTACAAAACACCTCTAACGAGCTTTGAAAGCACCCTTATGGCTCAAGGTTATGCCGACAATGTTCTCACACTCCATGTGATCCCATTTATACTTGACCATTCAGGTGTCACAATGTTGCAAAATGATAACACTCATCCACATGCTGCTCCACTCACATATGAATTTCTGCAAGTTGTGAATATCATCATATAGCCATGGCCCACCTTCGCACAAGTTTGAAACCTAACTGAACTTGCACTCGTATGTGGCTACACAAGAGGCACCTATCGTCAAGTGTCCCCAAACCACAAAATAGATGACAACTGATGCAGGCAGAGCAACAGGAGTAGGAGAGGCTTCCACAGTACACAGTACATCATTTGGTGTCCAGTAAGAGGCATAAGGTTTCATCTTTCATGATTACAAATTGTTAATGGGATAAGGTAGGGAGGTATGAAGGAAGACAGGTAGATAGGCGAAAACCAGTGTCTCGATAATGTGGATGATGTGGGGAATCGTACTACCAATATAAAGTAATGAAGCGTTGAATAGCTTGTTGTGGGTTTAGGTATTTTCTCAGTCTCTCTTGCCCCTCTGTCTCTCCTGTATCGTAGGTGAGGGATAGACACTCGTGGATTGCGGGCTTTACATGACACAATATCGTTAGTGTACTGGACAGAGTAACGTAGCATGACGGATAACCTCCTACAGTATCCTGTCTCCAAAGCTTCGTTATGTCTTTTATCGTTCTCTCTGACTCCTATACCTGATTTCTAGGAATATATACCTCTTGGTGGAGATGTGTGTAATGTCTGGTACTTTTTCTTTCACATAGGCTACCCGGCTTTCGGCAGTAACCTCACATGTCTGCTGCGTAATGGCATACTCGAGCATCTGGAAAAGGGTTTCCTATACATTCTGTGTATTTATAGTAGCTAGGTGTTGCATACGTCTTTACCTGAGCACCAGACATTCCAAGTGGCGCAAGTGGTACTGTGATATGAGATATATACTAGTGCCCATAATTATTACATGCCAATTACTACTACATATGACATATTAATGCCTATAACAGATGGTGGCCACACTCCATGCAGCATGGCACATGTAATGCGGAATAGTTTGTCTATGACTGAAGTCACAAAGGCACTTATGACTGTTTAAGACTTTAAATAATGAATTTCTTGTTCATTCTGTTGTACACGTGTAGGAGATTTTGATGGACTCACTGAGTGATCCACATTTTGATAGTCGAAGTTTACATACAGTATAACCACAGTTAACCTACTGATGCGTTTTGATTTACTCAATATATATATATATATATATATATATATATATATATATATATATATATATATATATATATATATATATATATATATATATACATATATACAGTATATATATATAAGATGAAAAGGAATATTCTCTGGCTGAAAGCCACTAAAAAATTAAAGTTCAGCAAAAAGGAAGCTAGGATCATAATTCGTTCATGTCAAGAAACCGGGATTAATACTATCTAACAAACTGAATATCGAAGGAAACCAGAAAGATGGTGAGGAAGAGGGTTTAAGAAGTAGCTAGTTGTAATAACGACAGGCGTGTATTAATTTCCAATTTAAATAGCTTTAACAAGAAACAGAAATAAATCTAAACAACAAAACAAAGAAATAAAAAAAATAAAACATATTTCATTTTTTTCCTAAATTGTTTTCCTTTTTAATTTCATTTTTTTCTCTCCATTCTGTTTTGTTTTTACTATGGAAGCATACTTCGTGATTGTATAAACAGTAAACGGTAACCTAAGAAGCAAGGGATTTTTATGCATGGTCGCGGCGAGTGCAGACGCGTTTCTCTGGCTCTCCTCTGGCTTTATAATAAGGGCTGCCCCACCGGCAATATTTTTTTGCACTTAGCGATATTAAAGTGAGGATAGCTAGTTCTGATCTTCCTCCCAGCCCTATTAGAGATTTAGTAGGTGTCTATATCTGCTTACTGAGATTGCCTTTGCTTACTTGCCTCTGGAGTGTAACCCCCACTGATCACACTGGGGTGTGAGTTATACACAGATGCTTCCTCCCGAGAGTGGTGTGAGAGGGTAATCTCAGACTAGGTGTGTCTTCCCAGGGTGGTTTGTCTCTTGCTAGTTTTTCTCTTTCTTCTCACTTCCCCCTCACGGGGGAAGTGGTTTCTATTGCGGACGCCTCTACTGCCTCCCCCCCTCTTCAGGGGGGGAGGAGGTCCTGGCCAACCTCCAAATGTTTCACGGGCACACTGCCCCAAGACTGAACGGCCCCAGACACGCACCCCTCTAGACATTAATGTGAAAAACACTTCTTTTGTTTTGCTATACGTGGTTGGCTCTACTCCCCTGTCCAGCCTTAATCCCTTCATTATCAAGAAGGTGATTGATGGATGTGCAGAAGTGGAACAGGTGAAATAACTTGCTAGCAGAGACCTTCTCGTAAAGACTGTAAACTCATCCCAGGTTAAGGATTTGATGAAGCTGAGCAAGTTTCATTGTTATGATGTAAAGCCGAGGATCCCTCACTCCATGAATTCCTGCAAAGGTGTTATCACCTGCAGGGACCTCATGGTTGTGGAAGAGGACGACATTATCCGTGAAGTTGCTCAACAAGATGTCATTGATGCACAGCTCATCACCCATTTCCAGGAAGGCAAAAGGACGAAGACAGCCACAGTAATCTTGAGTTTCGGAAAACTATCTCTTCCAACTAATGTGAATGTTGGATATTGAATTATCTATGTGAGACCATACATTCCCAATCCCCTTCGTTGCCCAAAGTGCCAGATTTATGGGCATCATGGAAAGACTTGTCGGCCTTCCAACTGGTGTGTGGCAAGTGCATGACTGTAGGTCACTCCGTTGACCACTGTACATCCGAGACTGAGTGTTGCTTTCACTGCAAGGATGCTCACTCCACTTCCTTGAGCGTCCTTGAGGGTTTGTCCCAAGTGGAAGGAGGAGAAAGAGGTCTGCACAGTGAAGGCGATTGAGGGCATTTCCTATTATGACGCAAGGAAGACGGTGAAAGAGTTGCATGCAACTCCCAAGCCTAATGTATCCTATGCATTGGCGGTTGCGTTCCATCCAGTGATGTGCTCCATGGAGACACAGACTGGCCTTATCTTCGCTCCTCATGCCATGTGCCCTACCTCTCAGTCTCACCTTCCTGTACGTTCCATCTCTCTTACGGACATGCCTGTTGCTGCATTGTATTCTCAGGGTGCCGCTGCCCCTTTGCAGTCAGTGCGGCCAAAACCGAAGTCTGACAAGTCAGATAAGATTAATTTGATCACCCTCACGAAACATTCACATACTCATGTTCTTCCTGCTCCTGGTCCAATGAGGGAAAGAAAAGTTAGCTCTCCCTTGATGGAGTCTAGGAGCCTAGTTACTGATGATAATATGGAGGTTTCCGTTAGCAAGCAACGGGATAGGTCCCCCGGTAGTCGCTCGCCGGCTGGTGGGTGGCATAAAAAAACTAAGAACATTGGCCACCCCTATAAATCTTAAACCACCGCAATCACATTGTTACAATGGAATTGTAGGACTGTTGGGAATAAGTTACACATTATAGCAATTTTGCTTTCTATACACAGGCCAGACGTTATTTGTTTACAGGAGATGCACTTGGTGGATCACGCTGGTTCTCCCTTGTTCAAACACTACCATTCGTATAGAAGATATGATGGTCAAGGAGTTGCCATATACACACACACATCACACCCGCAAATGGAAGTGGTTCTAATTTCTACTCTGGGAGCTGTCACATGCCGAGCAAAATTTAATAACACATATCTGTCTATTTGCTCTCTGCACTGTCCTCCACGTGATGCTTTGAACTCATTATTTGAACATCTCCCTGGGAATAAGTTAGTGTTGGGCGACTTAAACGCCAATCACTACCAGTGGGGTAGCTTGAGGACCAATGGTCATGGGGAGCAAGTAGCTGATCTAATACTACAATCCAACCTCTGTCTTCTGAACGTTGGCAACTTTTCGGCCATTTTTATACAAAGGAAAAGGGGAGAGAGAAGTATGTGGAAACCATAGGGGTATTTGCCTTCTTAGTGTGACTAGAAAAATATATGGTAGAATACTCATTGATAGGGTTAGGCATATAACAGATGAGCTTGTTCGAGAAGAACAAGGGGGATTTAGGAAAGGAAAAGAGTGTGTAGATCAGATATTTGTTCTAAGATGTTTAGTGGAGAGGTATCTAGAAAAGGGAAAGAAAGTGTATGCTGCCTTCATGGACTTGGAGAAAGCTTATGGCAGAATAGATAGGCAAGGTATGTGGAAGGTATTAAGAATATATGTAGTGGAAGGGAAATTGCTGAGTGCTGTGAAGAGCATGTAAGAAGGAGCTAGGGCCACAGAGCGAGTGGATGGTGAGCCGAGTGCGACTGAAACAGGGATGTGTGGTGTCTCCATGGTTGTTTAAAATATGCTGTATATGGATGGGGTTGGAAAGGAGGTACAAGGTAGGGCAGTGGATGTGGGGGTGGCTCCAATGAATGAGGGTGAGATGTGGAAGATTCCGATGTTGCTGTTTGCTGATGATAGAGCATTGTTGAGTGAAGATGAATGGGAGGTGCAAGGTTTGGAGAATGCATTTGTGACAGTGTGTAGGAAGAGGAATCTGAGAGTTAATGTAAACAAGAGTTAAGCTATGGTGTTTAAGAGGAATGAAGTCACAGAATGCACAGTGAGGTTGGATGGTGGGGATAAGGAGAATGTGAGTGCATTCAAGTACTTGGGTAGTGTGATGAGTCAGGATGGAACTTTGGGGGATGAAGTGCTTGAAAAGGTACAGCAGGGAAGGAAGGTTGTTGGTTCACTGAAAGCAGTGTGAGGAATGGGGAGGTGTGTATGGAAGTTAAGAAGTCACTGCATGATAGTATTGTGATCCCTACCCTGACATATGGAAGCGAGGCATGGACCTTGCTAGAGGGGAACAAGTCAAGAGTGAGAGCAGTGGAAATTAGTTACTTGAGGGAAGCATGTGGAGCGACTTGGAGGGACAGGTTGACGAATGAAGAAGTGAAGGAACGTTGTGGATGTGGTTGAGAAAATTAAGAGAAATACACTGAGATGGTTTGGACATGTGAAGAGAATGGAGAAAGAAAGACTGACTAAGAGGGTGTATGTAGCTGAAGTGGAAGGAGGGAGAGGGAGGGGAAGACCGAGGATGAGCTGGAGAGATGGAGTTGAGAGGTACAGCTCCGTTCAGAAGTTCGTACTACACCCAGCGTGGAAGGCGCTAGTCTCGGCCCCTCCTTCCCGGACGACAGGTTACAGCTTCGGACCTCCCACGAGCAACCAGACTTTGGCTAGTATCAAAGCAGTGTCATTCGCTCACCGACTGTTAAATGAAATGAGAATTTTATTTTCATGCTCACATATATCAGTCAATCTTACTGCTGATTAAATGATGAAAGTATGTTTATATTCGCCCGGATTAAAAGAAATAATAAAATAACAGAAGAAAAGCACATAACAGAATATTAGAAGCTCGGCTATGAATCAATATGATTATGCGAGTTAGTGAGTTATCGCATGTCTTAATCCCTAGACACGGGCAGTTTTTCAACTAACCATCTTAGCTCAGTATTTATGAACAGTTCTACCGTTTCAAGGAAAATCTAAGCAGCCAAAAATAATGTGTATGCAGCCAAGATATTCAAACATTAACGATGTATCTGAACAGCTAAAATTCATGTTCATACTCAAAAGTAGATGAAGACGATTGGTGGAGTCTAAGAAATAATGGAAATCATATGTTTTAAGATGAAGTAGCAAACATGATTTTCCTCTACGTAACCGTCGGTCTCTCTCTCTCTCTCTCTCTCTCTCTCTCTCTCTCTCTCTCTTTATCTCTGTCTGTCTGTCTGTCTGTCTGTCTGTCTGTCTGTCTCTCTCTCTCTCTGTGGGGTGTGGGAGGGGGTGTTCCACCGAGGTGTTTTGGCTATCCTCTGCTCAAAGGTGAAATCAGCACCATCACGTGCCCCGCCAAGTTGACATAAATCGGCGAGACGAGAAATTAATGCTCAGAGGTCAAATTTTTCGCGCAACGTGATGAAGGCTTTTCCATCAGGGCAACAGCGCATCAACTTGACCTCACTACAAAAAACTGTGATGAAGTGGATAAAGAGATGGGAGGAGAGTGCCAACCTTCAGGACCAACGTAAGTCATAAGTCTTTTGTATTATTGTAATGTTATGCTAATAATAAATAATTGTGAACAATAGCTCTCCGTTATATTCCAGTGCTAATAGAAACTAAAACTAGTTTTCGGTCCCTGTGGAAGATGTCAGTGAAAACAGCTTTATACAGTGGACTGGCGTAGTAAAGGGGTGGGAGCGGGGTTGCAACCTTCTGGAGCATCAGTTTTTGGGAGAGTGGCAAATTACATCCTGAGTATTGTAGTCAATGTTCCCATTTTACTTTTTGACGTTGTGTGGGTGATTAATGTAAAGCATATGCAACAGGTGTAAAAATAGTAATTATTATGCATTATTTTCATGGCCAAATATCCCCTACACTACATCCACAATTATTAGTGGCTGCCAGAGCCAGCGGGCGTGGCCACGCACGGTGGCCGATGTTCACTTCGCCTCTTCTGTTGCTTTTTTCACGTTCACACACCTCACATCCGAATATTCATTAAGCCTAATAAAGTCGTGATTTACATGCAATATATAATGTTCAGTGATACTTTCCCAGCCAATGTTTGCTGAACCTTGTCTTGATCTTTCACAAAATATCAGACTTCGGTTCAGTGATGCATTGTCCACACAGTGTGTGTGTGGGGGGGGGTTGTGGGAGTGGGGGGGGAGTGGGGGAGTATAGGGGTGTGGGGGTGTAGGCCTGTGGGTGTGGGGGTATGGGTGAGTTGTGGGGATGTGGGTATGGGTGTGGGTGTGTGGGTGTGGGTATAGGTGTGTATGTGTTTGTGTCTGGGTGTGAGTGTGTCTGGCTATGGGTGTGTTTGGGTGTGGGTGTGAGTGTGTAATCACTTAAACTCTTTGTATGGCATAAGGACGAAAATTATGGAGTAATGGCACTGGAAATGGGACAGTTTTGGAATGTGTGTGGCGTGTGCAAAGTGGGTTAAATAATGAATAACAGGAACTGAGAAATTGGTGTGAGGAGCCTTATTGATAACATAAACAGTTGGTGTGGTCATGAAGAGAGAATGGAGAATAATAGGAACTGAAAAATTGTTGGTGTGAGGAGGCTTATTGATAACATATAATGATATCCAGTTGGTGTGGTCATGAAGAGAGAATGGATCTTGATAGGCTGTTAAAAAGTAAAGTCGAGTTTGAAAGTCGGCGGAGGTTTGGATGTTGTAGTTGTTGTTGCAACCCCAGGTTCATCTCGTTGCGATCCCAATGGAAATCAGAAGTCTACCCGTCGTTTCCAAAAGTCTTTGGAGTGGATTTTGTCTATTTCCTTTCTTGAATAAGGGGACAATATTTGCTTTCTTCCAAATATCAGGTAGTTTACCTTGACTCAAGGATTTCTTGAAAATTAAAAATAATGGTTTACTTAACTCCTTTGCACATTCTCGTAGTACCCAAATGAAATTTCATCAGGACCACTTGCTTTTCCTCTGTCTAATCTACTTAACTCCTCCTATATTACTTTTTCTGCTATTTGTACATCTGGTAGTATGTGTGGACATGCATGTTCCACATAGTCCCTCTCAAAATTTTTTTCTTCTGTAAAAACTAATTGGAAATTTATTTAGTGCTTCACAAATATCTTTCTCTTGTGTATAAGCGATTCCCTCGTCCGTAATTGTTTGTATTATATCTTTTACTTTGGTTTTGCTTCTGACATAGCTGTAAAACAGCTTTGGTTGATCACTACTTTTATTTATTATATCCTCCTCAAACTGTTTCTGGGCTTCCCTCCTTATTCTTGTATAATCGTTTCTACCCTGTTTGTAATTATTATACACCCTTTCACTATTATGTCTTCTGTATCTATTCCGCAACAAATCTCTTCTTTCTTTTGATTTTTTACATTCTGTATTGAACCATTTCTGTATTTTCTTATCTGATTCTTTGTGCTATGGGATGTACTTCTGGACTCCTATTTCATAAAATTCACAGAACTTTTTATATACAGCATTTAAATCTTGTCCTCTAAGCTAATTTTCCCAATCAACTTCTAAGAAATACTTCTTTAGGACTTAATAATTTCCCTTTTTATAGTTTAGGCTCTTTCTGTAACTGTCATTGCTGTTTACTATGTCATATGCTATCCTGAAGTTATAAATTAGTACTGCATGATCGCTTTTGCCTAGTGGAGGGTGATATATTAAACTGTATATCAGTTCAATATCATTTTCTTGCCTAGTAAATATTAGATCTAGCACTGAAGGTACATCAAGTCCTCTTTTTCTGGTGGTTTCCCTCACATGTTGCGTTAGGAAGAACTCTTGTACGAGATCCAGGAGCTTTTGGTCCCAACAGCTTTCTTGGCTAATTATATCTAGAGTATTCCAATTTATATTTGTATTGAAATCCCCAGTTAGTATAATTCTTTCTGATTTCTCTTCCATTTTATATAGTAATGATCTTAAACTCTGAATTGTACTCTCTGCCAGGTCCTCATATTCATCTCTTTCCCATGTGTTTGATCTGGGTGTGTCACGAATCAAATTCGCGACATTATCCTTTTGTGAGAAGCCACGAACTATTAGCGGAAAACTCACTGTTTATCGTTCAGTTAACCGCTCATTCGGACGGAAGCTTTGTCAGATCAATTTTTCAGTGTCATACGTTATCGTCTTTGCGTGAGACATTAGTGCTTCCACCGAGCGATTTGTTTTGGGTGCTTTTCGCTCACTTGACCGTTAGATAAATGCGGCCTATCGCTCCCATTTCTTTCCCACGACTTACTCAGTCGAGTGTTTGCTCTGACGGAGAGA
Source organism: Coenobita brevimanus (assembly GCF_032717465.1). Taxonomy (NCBI): domain Eukaryota; kingdom Metazoa; phylum Arthropoda; class Malacostraca; order Decapoda; family Coenobitidae; genus Coenobita; species Coenobita brevimanus. The sequence goes on along the minus strand of NC_137063.1, from coordinate 17,878,695 downwards.
GGTCTTGTGCTCAAGAAGTGCGAGATGTCAGCTAGCACCCAAGCTCCACTAGTACAGTTGACCAGTACTCCCACCCCCCGGGTGATACACAGCATTCATCGACCGGTATTTCCTTTTTGTATAATCCTAGTTTTAAGAGCTTAGTTAAGGTGTTTTTTCCTAGGCGTAAGTATTTAGCTTTTGCGTGAGTGAGTGAGTGCGGTCTCATTGATTTGATTTGAATTGTAACGTTAAATTTATTTTTTGTAATCAATAAATTTAACAGTTCTTTTTCTTGAGCTTAATGTAATGTAAACTCTTGTTTCATTTCTCCAGTTAAGCTTATTTCCCACATAGCTCCTAGCTTGCATAGACGTTTTACTATTCATAACTGGTACTTAGACCAGTCTTGTTGTATTAACTTAAAATCCGTTGTGCCAGATAGGAGTTAAGCATCAGCAAGGACCTGATATTATTATTAGTATTAGTTATTTATTGTCAGGGGTGAAGTAACTTTCTCCAGAGGCTAACAGTACTAATTCAGCATTTGTGAGTAATTAGTCTCTGCTGTGTACTGTTGAGAAATTTTATAAATTCTCGTTCTTAGAGAATCGTGCACAAGTCAGCGTAAAGTAATCGTTGCTTGATGTAGCAAGACAATCATTGTCACAGCTCCTTAATATTATTGAATATTAATATCAATTAAATAATATTTAAGCATTTATTTTAAAAACTCCGTGATATTTTAAAAACCCCGTGACAGGGTGGCATGTACAAATTGGCTACAATTACTTTACCTTCTGATGTGTTGATCTCTATTGCAATCAATTCTACTTGTGATGGTATATCTAGTTTTATTTCATTGACTTTTAGATTTTTCTTAGTTAATATTATAATTCCTCCTCCTTTTTTTAAATTTCTGTCTCTTCTCCATATATTGTATTCCTCTAAGTTTAGTATGTCATTGGATATCCTTGGTGTTAATTTTGTTTCAGTTAGGCATATTATTTGTGGTTCATTTTCTCTGACATAATCATTCATCTCTAGTAATTTAGATACCATTCCATCCACATTTGAGTACATCAACTTTATCATCTTGTTTATATACTTGTCATGACATGGTTCTACTACCTTCCTCCTTTTTATTCCATCCTGTTTGTGTATGCTATGTCATGAATCTGGTCAAAATCAAGTAATAAAACTATAATCAGGTATTTTTAGACACTCAAATTCATTGCAATGTTCAATTAACATACTTGGATAGAATATTACATTATAGCACCAGGCAACTGAAACCAATGGCATCATCGTGTGTAGTTGTAAGCAATATCAGAAACGGTTGTCAGTTCGAAAACCGTGAGATTGTCACTGACATTAATAAAATGTTATGTACTTAGCCAGAATAGCCATACCGATAGGTTTTGCTGCCCGGTAGAGGAGAAAGAAATTTATCACTAAAATTTTATTCCCACTCCAATAACATACCCACAGTATTCAAGTTTCACGGCCAAGGTATACAGAATAGGCCTACTTTTGTCTTTATATATATATATATATATATATATATATATATATATATATATATATATATATATATATATATATCGCGTAGGCATCGAAGGCCGTGTAGCACCGCATGGGCACTAACTCCCGACCTTATGGACGGCGAGTCAGCGCTCTACTGACTGAGTTACTAGGCTCACTTTAACAGCATCACCTGAATCTCTCAACATACAGTACTAGGAGCATTTGGTAATCCCCTACAATATAATATGAAAAAGGAAAATTGAGAATGTAGATGTGTTTAGTAACGGGTCCATCATCCCTCCTACACAATATAATCACGGAGTCTAGCAGGCATGCTGGAGATGACATTTCTCACAATGTGCGGCATTCCTCACAGAGATTCCCATTCTCGCCGTATATGTTCCATCAGGCCTCAGTACTAACAAAGCATATGGGCCTGATGGAGTCTCTCCTGTTGTTCTCAAGATCTGTGCTTCTGTGGCTACACCCTGCCAAGGTAAACTCTTTCGCCATTGCCTGTCAACTTGTACCTTTCCTTCCTGCTGGAAGTTTGCTATCATTCAGCCAGTCCCGAAGAAGGGTGACCATTCCCAACCCTCTAACTATCGTCCAATTGCTTTAACATCCTGTATCTCAAAAGTTTTCGAGTCAATTCTTGATAGAAAAATTTTAAAGCATCTTTCCTATCACAACCTTCTTTCTGATGGTCAGTATGGGTTCTGTCAGGGACGCTGCACTGGCGATCTTCTCAACTACCTTTCAGACTCCTGGTCATCCTCCTTTCGGGACTTCGGCGAAAGCTTTGTCATTGCACTTGACATCTCAAAGGCTTTCGATCGAGTCTGGCATAAAATTTTTAATTTCCAAACTGCCCTCTTACGGTTTCCATCATTCTATCTGTGCCTTCATCTATAGCTTCCTTTCTGATCGTTCTATAGTCGCTGTTGTAGTCGGCCATTGTTCTTCTAGAAATATCAACAGTGGTGTTCCTCAGGGCTCTGTCCTATCACCCACTCTCTTCCTTTTATTCATCAATGACCTAAGCTGTACATCTAACCCTATCCACTCATACGCTGATGACTCCACCCTTCACCTTTCCATTCTGTTCCCGCAACGTCCATCTCAGCAGTTACTTCAGCAAACAAGGGATGAGGCTATGGCACACCTAATGTCTGACTTGGCTCGTATCTCTGACTGGGGTAAAAATAATCTTGTTTTTAATGCATCAAAGACTCGCTTCTTACACCTATCAACCAGACTAAATCTTCCACAGGTGTACCCACTAATGTTTAATAATATCCAGCTTAATCCTGCATCATCCTTGAACATGCTTAGGGTTTCATTCACTCGGAACTTATCTTGGAAAGATCATCTCTTGTCAAATCTGCTTCTAAGAGATTATGTATGCCAAGCTGTCTCCGTTCCTTCTTTACCCCTGCACAATTGTTGACTCTATACATGAGTTTTATCCCCCCCTGTGTGGAGTACAACTCTGATGTGTGGGGAGGCTCCCCACATACAGTTCTTCTCAATAGGGTGGAGTCAAAGGCTTTTCGTCTTATTAACTCTTCTCCTCTTACTGACTCCCTTCAACCTCTGTCTCTTTGCTGCACTGTTGCATCGTTATCTCTTTTTCATCACTACTTCAATGGTCACTGTTCCTCTGAACTGTCTGCTTGCATTCCTCCACCTCTACAATGGGTGCATAGCACCCGTCTAGCAGCAGACTCTCATTCCTTTTCTGTCCAACTCTCTAATTCAAGCATTAACCATTATTTCCAGTCCTTCCTTTATGCAACAGGTCAGCTCTGGAACTGTCTCCCTCTCTTTGTATTTCCTGCTAGGTATGATCTCCAGTCTTTCAAACGCAGTGTGTCCAGGCATCTCAAAATGGTCAGATCTTGAACTTTGCTCTCTCTTCTATTTTGTGTTTCTCTTGGAGGAATGATTATTGCGGGCTTGTGGCCTTCGGTTCCTTCTTCCTAGTATAAAAAAAAAAAATCAATTGCTCAGCTGTCCTCTTTTCTCTGGCTCCCATGTGTTGACCATATTCACTCAGATACTTTCAGTTCGATTGCAGTCACAACCCTTGGTAGGCTAGGCCAAGAGCTGAAGATTTTCCTGTGTAGCAAACCACTCCTGAACTGCATGTGCCATGTGAAATGGGCACCGATCATGGACGAATATGACGGGACCTGGTGGGAAGGGATGTCGCTCCTGCAGAGAAGGTAGGAAAAATTCCTTAAGAATTTCCAAATACTTCTGGGCTGTGAACCGTCCCTCTACTCTCGTAATATTTCCTACTTCATGGGTAGATATCCAGCCCCATAATTTGCACACTTGATGTCCACTTCTGGTCTCATTGGTGTTTGCTTAATCATAGCTAAAAAGAATATTACATTATAGGAGTTAGTTTTGGTTCTGGCTTCCTACTTTATTTGAAAGTTACCCTACTTTGTTTGGAAAATGCTTTAATGTATAAAAAAAATAGTTATAGGAGGAATAAAAGTTATGTAGTCTAGTACATAGGTGGAGGTAGTGTTTCTTATATTTTCTTGCATAATTTCACCTTACAGACTATGGGTGGTATATGCTATACTACATTTTAAAGACTTATTTATCCTACCCCAATGTGCTGGGTAACCGATTCATTGATCACCAAAACTATCGTTTCTGTTAAGTAATAGATAAGTATAAGTATATAAAGTTATTTTTAATTTGACAAACCATTCACATTATTGCTGATGTGATTATGAGAGCCTATTTCACAGTAAATCACAGAGTTTGTAGGCCTAATCCTAAGTGATTTATGATACTTTGGTGTATGTATTACAGCACTACAGCCGTTTTTTCCAGCTGGTGCAAATTTCGGTGATCGACATATCGACCATCCTTCCTTGAAAAGAAATACAGATTCACTTGATCCTTCCACACACCCATTCCAAACATTTTCATCCTCTCGTGAAGAGTGCGTAAATATAGGATCAATTCAAGAAAAGAAAATTATGAAAGTTAAATGAAAAGAAAACAGTGTGAAATTATAAGTATTTAAACCAAGTGAGGGATCTCTCTTCATTCGTCTGCAGGTGCCTGTGTCACCATACCGACTCCTTACTTATCCACTGCAAAGTTATCATTATACTGAAATTTTGATTACAGTGCGTGAAAATTCAGCCTTTCTTACGTTAGATAACCTACTTTTAATACCAAAAAAGAATACCCATCAAATGTGACTCGGGAGAAGTTGCTTTTGTGGGCAATAACGGATATGGAAGTGTGATGTTTTTTAACTCCCCAGCAGGGGATGTTGATTGCCGAGCTTTACTTCAGCATGCACTCTCCCTCTGTGTCTCTGTCTCTGTCTGTCTGTCTGTCTCTAAAGCTATATGAAGCACTGGTTGTGGCAGTGCTTTTAGGTCAAACATCAATATATTAACCTGCCGTGTCCCTTTGATGTATAGATATGTCACCGCATTTTGTCACGGTGACACCCAATGACATATCCATACATTTTGCGAATGCAAGGTCCATCCTTTGCACATTTTTCAAGTTTCACAGGTGATTTTTGGTAGGCACATGTGGGATACCTTTCTCTACCCAATGCCGGGCAGGGATAATACCTGGCCCCACCTGACCCTCTCCCCTCCTGCACACTATTTTCTCGGCAACTCACCTGTTAGCAGTGACCTGGCCAGTGAAGACATGTAGCACCACGGTCTCTCCAATGACAAAATTCAGGGTGAAAGTGATTCTCAAGGTGGAGGACAAAGGAAAAAAGAAGCCAGAGGAAGAAACAAGCAGAAGTGATGAGGCGGTAACATTGTAAAGGAAGGTGCCATATGTTGATGTTTTTGGTGAGTGAACAATGCTTATATCGCCTATATTATTGTGTGAAAAGCAATATACTCTTGTACTACATATAAATTCGTACCAAATAAATAAGAATTTACATATAATGAGTGGTTTGAAATAGTTACCCATCCCAAGTCGACATTTTCTCTGGAGCCTGGCATGAGAGAACATGTTACCAAGGTGAGGGTACTTCTACCTGTATTTGGTATTTTTAAACTCAACTGAGCACTTTCTCTCTGAATTTTGGATGTTTCTCACAAAAAACGGAGGTTAAAGCCAAAAAAAAAAAAAAAAAAAATCTAAAATCTGCTGGGATTAGGGGGGGTCATTGGTGAAAAATTTGCCAGGATGGGGCGGGTTAAACATCTTGCCAGGTATTATTTCTCCTCCACACATGAGCCCTACCATGATTGGACGATCGGAGAGTTTTCTCGTCAGAGAAAACCCGTGAGAAGTCTAGCCTTTGGTTCTCATATCGGCGGGCAGATTCCAGCCTGGCAGAACGATGCGCTTCTGTGAGGCTCTCCTTTTTCACGGGAAGCCTATGATGTATTCTTGCCTCATGTAACTGCTGATGGACTGCAGAGAGAGATACTTCTAGTCTAAGTCTCTTCCAGAGTGCCACTGCAAATTTAGTTAGTGGGGATTCTTGTATCAGATGTTGTAACGCTTCTTTCTGCTGGCGCATCGTCACTCGTGAGTGTGGTCGTTTTGCTGTGGAATGCAGTTATTTACGTTGTCAGACAATCGAAAGTAGGTCGATCTCTCTGTAAACATCTCCTACTACCTTGAATGAGTAGTTAGGGCAGATAAGTATTACACTAAGTGGAGTTATGTGTGGGGAAAAGGTTTCGTTTTGAGTGATATGAGAGCCTTTGGAGTGTGTAGGAGATTCAGTAATAGCAATGTTGTGGCCCTCAAGGAAATGCTACATATGCAAACCCTCATTAACATTTATATGCTATTTTTTTTAGGGTGAGGCGGAGATTTAGGGACAAAATTGGTGTTCCTCATTATGTAGGACAGATGAAACACTCGAGCTGAGAAACTTCTTGGGAAGATGGGAAGATCTACAACCCCAGTTCCAATTTATTATATTACGTATTTAGCGTTTCTAAGGGAATAATACATTTATCAGGTTATACTAATGTCAAAATGAGATAAAGCTTAAAAATATAATCTAAATAGCACTGGCAAACAGTTATGAACATTTCTTGGTAGAAAACATGCCATGCGCAAAAGTTCTAGTTTCCCTGAGGGGGCTGGGATCACAGACTGACGTAATGCCATGAGGGTGAACACACTTATCACCTTTCACTTGAAAACCTGGACCACGACAGCCAACCCACGGGCCCCTACCCAGACGTGGTGGGCAGTATGGGGAAGCTACAAATACAGTAATAACTAGAAGGGCACTCAATAGAATGCCTACCTCCGTAAAGGCCCAACAATCCTTTGCAGTGGTATGCACTCCATTTGAGTACTCCTTTATCCGGATCCACTCCAGAATTTGACGGGTTATTTCCTGGCCAATGCCCCATCCCTTAAACAAGTTTCATGAGTATCCATTCAGTAGTTGATGGATGTATGCGCTCTACCGAGTGCCCCTTTAACCGGATGCACTCCAAAATGTAATGGGTTCTTCCTTATTCATGCTCCATCCCTCCACCAGGCTGCATGAAAATCCGTTCATTAGTTTTTGCGTAAAAGCCACACACACACACACACACACACACACACACACACACACACACACACACACACACACACACACACACACACACACACACACACACACACACACACACACACACACAGACATACACGCTGGAAGTAAATCTCCTGAAGGAGTTAACACAGGGCATATTTACTGCCCTTCGGTAACAATAGAGGAACGTGGCTAAATTAGTTCACTAATTAAAAATAGTGCAAGAGGAATGCAATGTTGTTCACAGTATGACTACATACCCTGATTAGTCAGATCTCCAGATTCTTGCCGTCTCCGTATCCACTAGCCACAGTCCTAGTTGATATGCCTGATTCGTTGGCGACGGCCCGGATACTTACTCCCAAGGCCCATAAAACCAAAGAGGTCAACTCAGCAGCCAAAGTACTCATGTAGGCGGGGTTTGGGTTGAGAAAGCTGTGACGCAGTGGGTAGGACTTGAGCGGCCAGATGTCACCGCCTCTCTCTCTCTCTCTCTCTCTCTCTCTCTCTCTCTCTCAATCACGTTTTTCTTTTACCCATTCCCATTTTTTTTAAACCTACAAGCCTATCCTTCTCTACTATTATTTCAAGTCTTTCATTTTCCCAATCACTTCTTTCTTTTACCCATTCTGTAGCACTCCCAAGTGATGCAGCAACTTTATCTGTAGCATTTGTTCTGTTAAAAATCTTTTTTTCCCTCTTCTTTGGGCATTCACTTCATCAACCGTAATGGAGTCTGCAACAATAGTTAGTTTCACGGTAAAGTCGGACAAGTGAATTTAACTTCAGTGTAATAATATTATCATTTGCCGTCTTATGTGGGGAGAGAGAAGGGATTGGAAGAGATAGATAGATAGATAGATAGATTTATAGATAGAGAGAGAGAGAGAGAGAGAGAGAGATTTGGGGGTTGGGGGGGAGAGGAAGAATCACTGCCAACAGTTGCTGCCAGTTAGGTAAATTATTTCGTGAGTTTTGTGTGTGTGAAATGCCCAGGTTCTTTTAACTCTCCGTTAAGTACTTCATAACATAAGCAGAAAAGATAACAGCGTATCTGCCAGCTCATTTTGACGTGACAAAATTAGCATATATTATTTGTGCAGAAACATTATGATGGAAACATTGGAAGGATTATGCGTGGGGTCAAGGCCATACTTAACTTAATCTCTCTCTCTCTCTCTCTCAAATTAAAATGAATAGCACGAATACATGTAATAATATATATATACATGTAATAATATATAATATATATAATTCATATAATAAATACACGAAGGGGCAGGATTCATACCATCTCGTCGTTTGCATACATTAATCCATTCGCGCCTCAGTTCTTCGTCTTCAGGAAATTTATAAAAAGTAATATTGCCATCTTTTACATATACAGAGTGGCAGCCAAAGATTGCACAAGTATTGGGCATTCTGCATTAACAGATGTCGCGTCTGAAAACGGAGTTCCCACTGATAAGTACTCTGTACCTGACATTCCTGGACTGACCCCTACTGACTCGTACTACCCTCAGTCTTCCCTTTCTGTGACGTCACGCCACTTTAGACCCGTCCCTGTGTCAACCTGTACCAATTTAGCAGGCTGGTGCACTGACCTCTTGGTTTTATGGGCCTTGCTTAATCCACTCTCTCGAAGACCGATGATCTGTCCTCGTAGTGCAACCTCGCTGTCTCTTCTGTCCTTGACGAACACCTGCTTTGACATGCGTTGCATTACTTATGATGCCCAGACAAAAGTTCGGTTTGCCCATGGTTGGCTGCCTATACCTGATAATAAATATGATTGGCTACTGCCCCTTTAGCTCTTAAGAACCGCTGAGTTTCGTATACGTCTCTCCTGGCGGTTCAGATTACGAGTATACTATGCCATGATAACACATCAGCTTTTATTTGTCATGGTGACCTGCCTGAGCTATTTGGGTGTGTGATTTTAGGTATTATTGTGTTACCCCACTGCATTTCATCACTGCTTATTTCTCTTTAAACTTTACTGTTTTTTTTTTTTTTTTTTTTTTTTCACTGTAGAACAGTTTCATTAATTCACATCTATGTCATACCTAAGCTGTATTGTGGTCATTGTTCTTGCATTATTCTTTCGATGCACTCTCTCTCTCTCTCTCTCTCTCTCTCTCTCTCTCTCTCTCTCTAATTTATTCATCATTTCCTGTGTTTTATATATATATATATATATATATATATATATATATATATATATATATATATAAACAGAGAGAGAGAGAGAGAGAGAGAGAGAGAGATAATTCATTCATCATCTAATCTTGTGTTACCCATGAGGAACGTAGAGCCGGGGTCTATGGTCCGTCTAATATATTAAGAGCATTTGGACGTTGTCCTTCTTGAGGAGTCCCCGTCCCACAGCGTTGGCATACTTTGTACTGGGCAACTTAATCGGATTAGAGAAAAGGCGTAAATGACAACTCTCCCTCCCAGCACACCACTCTCCTCTCTCTCTGCATATAGAAATTGCATTTTTTGTAGATTTCTTTCTATAAAAAGTCTATACGGTTTTATGAATTATTAAAATTTGAGGAAAAGCCTCCTGACTGACTGTCTCTCTCTCTCTAACATTATTTTTTATTATGACTGATTTTGTCCTTAAAGTATGATGTTTTATTTGTGGTTTATAATTTCGATTTATTTTCCACACCCCCTCTGAGGTTGAGGAAAAGCCTCATGTCTTGTGCTCCTATTCAATTTCCACCACATTCCCTCCCTCTCTCCCTCCGTCTTGCCTTTCCCCCTTATCTCCGGCTTTTCCAACTTCCCTCCCTCACTGTCTGCCTATCCCCCTTATCTCCATTCCCTTTCCCTCCTATCTCTCTCTGTTACTGTCTGTCTGTCAACATTATGTTTTTCTTATGAATGTGATACTTTCCTTAAAGTATGATGTTTTATTTGTTCTTTATAATTTCGATTTTTTTCCCACACCATCTTTGAGGTAAAAGTCAAGGTGCGTTTTTTTTTTTTTTTTTTTTATAAAGGTTTTCCCCAGGAGGCCTAATCAACAGCTTTTGAAGGAACAATTATAGGTCCTCTGTTTGCCTTCTTTTCTAAAAAATACTTATTTATGTTGTAAATAAGTTCTTTTTCTCTACTGTGGAGCACACGAGAGCAGTAGCAGGAGTAAGAGCATCCATCTCAGGTGGCAGCCAGAGTGGAAATGACCTGGATTAACACGGTCACTCTACCCTTACAAGAGTGGCAACGTTGGAAAGCAACTTTGCCAAGTGTTGTGGTATTTATAAAAAGTCATTGTTATTATTAGAAAAAAAAAGAGACATTTGTAACATTTTATAGCCTTATTAGAGAATTAAATATATATATACTGTGAATAAACTTCATTTAGAAGTAGTAAATAGCTGATGTGAGACCGCGAAGTGTACACTTTTGGCAGAGAGGCGGCCTAGGATATTCCCAAGAGGGACAATGCCTAAACGCGCTTCATAAAATAGACAGACCATAGGCAAGTAGGTCCTGACATTTAAGATGAGGGTGACCGGCCTCACTCATCCCTGAGTAATAAACAACAACCACATCTAAACCTACAGTCTCAGTCCGATTGGAGCACCTTAATTAGCCAATAAACAACAAGGCGTCTTAATTTGGTTATATAGTTACCACCTAGCGCAGTAAATGGTTTCCTGGTGTAGTACAGGAAACCATTTGGCTCGTCACTCAGTGCAGAGTCACCCATAGGCAGAAAGAAGAGGAAATAATGAAGGAAAGAAAGGCAGAAGAGGGAGGAAGGAAGGCCGGAGGAGAGGAGAGGGCAGGCATCCAAGAGCAGCATTACATAAAATATATATATATATATATATATATATATATATATATATATATATATATATATATATATATATATATATATATATATATATATATATATATATATATATATATATATATATATATATATATATATATATATATATATATATATATATATATATATATATATATATATATATATATATATATATATATATATATATATATATATATATATATATATATATATATATATATATATATATATATATATATATATATATATAATTAATTGGTGGAATTATCTTTGAGCATAGAAAAATACATAAGACTACTTGGATTTCACCATGTGGGAAATATTGTAACCAGACTGACCACATTGCAATTACCAGAAGGCATAGGGTTATTTGCAAGATGTCTGCGTAAGGAGGGGGGCAGATCTAGGTAGTGATCATCAACTTGTTGTGTCAAATATTAAAATAAAACTTAAGATAAACGTTAATGGTAATTGTACAGGAGGTAATAATTATGATTTTGATGAGCTGAGAAGTGATGAGAACACGAAGGAAAAGTTTCGGTGGGAATGTAGGAAAAGGTTTCTAGTCCTGCAGACTTTGATGGAATCTGAAGACAATAATACTAATCAAATGTGGAGAGAGGTAAAAGAGGTTTTGCATGAGAGTGCTAAGGTTATTATTAAGAAAAAGGGAAAAGCGAGAAGGAAAAAGTGGATGTCAGATGAAACATGGAATGCAATTCAGAAAAGGAAAGAGGCGAAGTTAAGACGTGAAGAACAACATGTTGATGGCCAGTTAGTTAAAGTACTTAGAGCAAAGTACTGGAGTTTACATTCTGAAGTAAAAAGACTCGTTAGACGTGATAAGGGAAGCCTATATGATGAAATGACAACAGAGACAGAAATTAAATAAAAATGACGGTCAGAGCACAAGAGCAGCGTATCAGGGCATACAGGAGTTAACTGGGACTGAAAAGAGAAGGAAGGAAACACCTGTACGAGATAGAAATGGTAATTTGACGACTAAAGATTTGGATATAAAAGGAAGGTTGAAAGAGCATTTTGAATCTGTTCTAAATAGACCAATCCCAGCTGAAGAGGACATTTTGCCAGCCGAGAGAGATTTGCAGATAGAAACAGGGGATATAACCTTGGAAGAGGTAAAAAATCTATAAAGGAGTTAAAGAATTTTAAGGCCCCATGAGAGGATGGAATGTTTTCTGAAATGCTTAAGGTGGAAAATGATGAGTTGATGAATGCGCTTTTGAAACTTTTTAATGTGGCTTGGGATAATGGTGGAATTCCAGAAGAATGGAAAAATGGAGTGATTATAAAAGTACCAAAAAAGGAAGATTTAAGTGTGTGTGGAAATTGGAGGGGGATAACTTTGACACCTGTAATTGCAAAAGTCTTCTCCAAAATCCTGTTGAACAGAATAGAGCTAGTAATTGATAAAATTTTAAGAGAAGAACAAGCGGGATTTAGAAAGGGTTGAGGTTGTAATGATCAGATTTTTATCGTAAGGCATCTAATGCAACAAGCTAATGAGATGAAAATGCCACTTAGTATGTGTTTTATGGATTTTCAAAAGGCGTTTGATAGTGTTTCACGTGGAGCTATGTTGAAAATTATGAGATTCTATGGTATACCAGAAAAGTTTGTAAATATTATTAGAAGCCTGCATGAAGGTACTTTGTGTAAGGTAATGGTGGGTTGCTCTTTGAGTGATCCATTTGAAGTTAGGTCAGGAGTGATTCAAGGAGGAGTTCTTCCGCCATTGCTGTTTGTTTTGTTTATGGATTATGTTATGAGAAAGGTTGTAAGGAGAACAGGTGCAGGAGTTAACTGGAAAGAAAATAAGAAGCTGATGGATTTGGACTATGCTGATGATATTGTACTGATTTGCGGAAGTATTTACGAGATGCAGAGGGTGCTTGATTGTCTGGTGGAGGAAGGCGAAAAAGTGGGATTGGTAATAAATTGTGGAAAGACTGAAATTACTAATATGAACGTGGAGAACCAAATCGATTGTGTAATTGGGAATAATGTGGTGAAGAATGTAGAAAACTTTAAATATCTGGGAACGATTGTATTATCTAATGGATCATTAAACCATGAAATTGAGGAAAGGATTAGACAGGCTTGGCGAGCTGTTGGAATGTTGAAATCTGTTTGGAATAATATTATGCTTTCGGTACGTACTAAAGTGAAAATTTACAAGTCCATGGTTAGACCAATTGTAATTTATGGGCAATTGCAACAGATCAGAAAGTAATAGGATTTGAGAATAAAATACTGAGAAGGATTCTTGGGGTAAAGTGGCAAGACAGAGTTATAAATGAAAGAATAAGGGATATTACGAGAGTGGAACCAGTTAATGAATATGTGAGACTGTCTCGTTGGAAGTGGCTGGGGCACATATACAGAAAAGAAGGCAGTTTAATACAGGATGTGCCAGAGTGGACTGCAAGAGGAAGAAGAGGTAGACGTAGGCCGAGGGAAACCTGGTTGAGGACAAAGAAAAGAGAAGCAGGAGAGGAGTGTTGGTGGGACCTGAAGGAGATGACAAGAGACAAATATTGGTGGAGAGAGTTCATCGAGGCCCTATGTATCCCGTGGGGTGCCACAGGAAATTTTATATATATATATATATATATATATATATATATATATATATATATATATGTATATATATGTATATATATGTATATATATGTATATATATGTGTATATATATATATATATATATATATATATATATATATATATATATATATATATACACACACACACACACACACACACACACACACACACACACACACACACACACACACACACACACGAGTATTTATATATGATGAATATGTTCATCATCCATTATACGTTGCGCTAGACAAGTCTTATTTTGGCCCGCGTCTCATTCATTAAAGAAAGGCCTGCTTCGGATCAACAGCACCCCTGATCAACCACAACGAAGCATCCAGCTTCCTGATTCGTCCCAGCACCATCACATTAAATTAAGCTCGCATTACAGGCACATGTTCAATTACATTACATCTTTTGTATAAGTACTACACAGATCATAGCAATGTTGTTGTCAGTACCTGACCACTCTGCCGGGGTTCCTCCAACTCATTCGCGTCTTAATACGACGATGTAAACAAACACAGTGGTGCCACATCTACCAAGACGCCACAAGACGGTGTAGTACTTAGAAGTGAAGCCGATTGTACAGTCTAAGACAAAAGTCGTGTCGCGATTTTTGGTGAAGACATCTGATAAAAGGCTAACCTTTAGGGCATGCCAGTCTCGAATGCATTACTAGGGTAGGACTCTCAGATTGTTTCGCGACTGACATTAAATCATCGGACAAAGCGGCGACACGACTTTTGTCTTAGACTGTACAGTCTCCAGGAAAAGTCGAGCGACCGACTTGACGAGCAGGTTGGAATATGTGGCACCGCCGCACCCTCAGTTTCACCCCAGCTCCCTCGTTCCCATTCATTAATCTACCCTCCATCCTCCCCACATTCAAGGGCAAGAGAGTAAGGCCTTGTCGCATTGTCTCAACCACTCTTCCATCATCCATTTGTCTTGGGAAATAATGGTTGTTATGATAACGAATAAAAACACATTACACACATTACACTCCATAGTACTGTATAGTTATTGCATTTATACACCACGATCTGAATGCAGGGTAATATATTATTATATTCGTATGACAGTGAGGTCTGTAATCATACAATTTATCATTTTGACGGTTGTATCCAGTCAGTGTGTAACACTAAACAGTCGGATGCTATAAGCAGATGTTTGTAGTGGTCGGTGGTGTGTGTGTGGGAGGGGGGGAAGCTGGCCGTCACACGTTGTGGTGGGGTCATGGGGTGAGGGAGATGGGCCTGGGGTCGACGGGATAGTGTGTGTGTGTGTGTGTGTGTGTTTTTATTATCACCTTGAAGTGTGCATTACAACATTGTCCACTGCGCTGTATGATAGTGATATTTACAGTTTAACGATATGACAAATAAACATCTAATGAAGTACGCAGTAAGACCTTATTTTCTACATGTTTTTCAATCACAAATGCAGTGCAATAGCAGATTATAATACATTAGTCTGAACGTAGCCTTTAACTCTGCAGGGTACGTCAGGCTATAACACCAGATCTCTAGTAAAACATTTACTATTGTCACTATACCACGTGTTATTGTAGAGCAACTGGAACAGGCCGATAGCAAAGTTGGTGGGTGGCCCTACTCGGTGTTGACAGGGTTACCTTATCACTTCTCCAGTTACCCACAACATTCCATTATCATATAAATCCAATGTCTGACCCCACTGTTTCATATAGTTTTAAAATGTGTTCTTAAATATACCGGTAGTCAGTTAGTCTTCCTTATTAAATATCTGTGTAACCAAAACCGTTTGTCCATATTAACATCCTTCCCTCCCTGAGGCAATTGACATTTCAGCTGACGATAGTTAATGGGAAAAACCATGGCCACACAGAGATAGAGGAAAGTAGTAACAGACACGGAAAACAAGTTGAAGAGCAAATAATCATAAGGTCAACCTGACCGCTACGTCTATTACGTTGCTATAAGTAACACTGACCAGTGTGAACTGTAACTCGTTAAACCTTTGTTGAAAACTTTCTTGCTGAAAACAAATAAACTGAATTATCTGTTGTATGGCACGATGATGTTGTTTAGCGTAATACCCCGTTCACACATCGCCGAAAGAGAAGCTGAATGCATGCCGAATAGGCTTCGGGAAACGTTCGGCGGTCAATTCTGGGCTATTCGGCGGACTTCGGGAACGTTTCAGGGTGTTGGAAAAGGGTTCAGGCAAGTCATCGAAAATTTCATCAAACATGAAATATTCGGTGTGACCTGCCCGAACTCACTTCCTCGGGACCCCCTCGGGTCGCATGCGGTAAACCTTCAGTATGCATTCCAAGCATTCAGTATGCATTCGCCAATGCATCACCGACAAAATAACCGTTAAAAATCGGTACGATGTCGGCGATGAATCGGCGAATATGGACATAATACATACCAAAATTATACCGATTGTCCCAAGAATGTATACAGAATTTTGAACATCGCCCACCGAGGCATATATAAAAGGCCAAAGCATCCCAGTCACACTTTCCAGAGCTAGGAGAACGGGTGCACTACAGCATCTACAGCAGAATGGAGGCGGCATCCGGAGACCTGTTCCCAGAGGACTCCAACCCCCACTTCCAAGATTGCAGCCTGTCGCAGGAGAGCCAGACTCCCAATGAGGTGGTGGAGCCCCTGGTCCCACCCCCAGATAGACCTGCCACTGCGTCGACCTCGAGAGGTTGCATGAGAGGTGATGAGGCTGGTCCCAGCAAACACAAGCAAAAAATGGCCACTAGGGACATCTCCTCCTCTGAAGTAGACCAACAGCAGTTGCCTGACGACAACGACGACAGTGAGATGTCACAGGTGTTTGTCCCCAAGAAGGTCCAGCGCACACCAGCCAAGCTGAATGAATGGGAGGAGTGCGACTTGGCTGAGTGGCTTCAGCAGCACCCTATATTTTATAACAAGAAGCTCAATTGCTACAAGGACGTCGCCAAGAAGGCGAGATTGATGGCTGACAAGGCCAAGGAGCTCAACATCGAAAGTGAGTAACAGTGCTTCTTGTGTGTGCCATGATTTTTTACTTCATGTGTGTAACAAGCAGTGTGTTCATATAACACTCATCATGTGATTTTTGTGAACTTATAGAGGTGCCTCAGCAATTATGCATATGCAGTAAATATCATTTGTTTTTTCAGGCAACCAGCTACGTGTTTGGGTCGATGGCATGCGGACTCGCTACGTGAAGCTACACCGCACAAGATCAGGCCAGGGCCCCATCGTGGAGGACCTGAGCGAGAGGGACACCTGGATATGGGGCAACTTCGGCTTCCTGAGGTCGTTTGTGTTGATGCCAAAGACACGACAGTCCAAGGTGAGTGTTTTGCGCAGATACAATCTTGAGAGTGTAAAAAAAAATAAAATCCTGTAAAAAGTTTAAGAACAGACTCCTGTACAAGACTCTACATAATTTTGTTCCTGAAGATAATCATCCTAGTGTCTTTATTTTTTTTTTCAGCTGCCCTTTTCCCAATCGGAAGAAGGTACGCGTAGCGAGGAGGAGACACATCCGACCCAACATGTGGAGGTTGTGCGCAGCAACGACAGAGGGAGTGCAGCCCAGGCCTCCGCCAAACACTCCCAGAGGACGGCTGTGCGGCGGGAGGAGACACCCTCCACCAGCCCCTACTTAGCCCAGGTGAGAACGCTTTGCTATGAGTGGCCCTATAGTTTTTCAGTGAATACCCTATCCACTTTGTATGTTGCACAGTATTTTAAAATGTCTTACTTCCACAGCTCACGAAACACATTGAAGACAGCCAGGCCAGTGCTAAGCAGCTGGAGGAGTTCCTGAAGCCGAAGAGCCCCAAGGACACCCTTGTGGCGAACTTCACTGCCTACATCAAGTCGGTGCTGGATATGCTGTTGATGAACAGTGTGATGAGGTTCCAGTGTGACACCACAGCTCTCCTCCTCAGCCCGCAGGAAAGCAAGCTGGCCTCCATCACGGGGACCTCACCAGCGCCAGCAGCAGCAGAATCCACACCGGCAGTAGCGCCGCTCCAGCACTCTGGCCTGGCTCCTCCTCCGTTCGACCCAGGGCCATCCACCTACACTGCCAGCCACATGCAGCAACTGCAGCAGTGGGTGTGGGAGCTGGAGCACCAGCAGCAGCCGGTGCTTACTCCCCCAAGCACCGGCTGATGTCAGCCAGTTTTTCAAACCTGTCATTCAGGGAACTGATGGGTGCGTCGTTCATGAACGGGCCGGCGAACCAGTCAGCTGTGGATCCGACTACGCCCAGGCACTCACGTCTCTCAACTCCCCTACGACAGCATTCCACCCCCAAGAAGTATACCCAGCTCTAACTGTATTAACTTATAACTATGTATATTAATGAAAGCTATTCATTCATGCCATTTATGCTATTTTTCCTAGTGTAAGATGATCAGTAAAGTAAATAAAGTGTGACACTGAGTTTTCTTACTATACCAATTAATTGTGAGCTTACCTATTTTGGTATGTAAAAAAAACAGTTTGTTTTTTCCAACAATGTTATTTCTTTTTTTTTTTTTTACAAGTCACAACGAACACAGTGCATGATAGAAATACGCTATGTACTGTACATATTACTAAATGACACAGCATAATCTAAGACACAAAGCATATATTCTATCACACAGCTTGGCCCAGGCACTCAAGTCTCTCGCCCCCCCTACAACAGCATTCCACCCCCAAGAAATATACTCAGCTCTAACTGTATTAACTTATAACTATGTATATTAATGAAAGCTATTCATTCGTGCCATTTATGCTATTTTTCCTAGTGTAAGTAAGATGATCAGTAAAGTAAATAAAGTGTGACACTGAGTTTTCTTACTATACCAACTAATTGCGAGCTTAACTATTTTGGTATGTAAAAAAACGCGTATGTTTTCTCCAACAACGGTATTTTTTAAATTTTTTTTACAAGTCGCAACGAACACAGTGCATTATAGAAATACACTATGTACATATTACAAAATGACACAGCATAATCTAAGACGCAAAGCATATATTCTATCACACAGCTTGGCTCTCCTAGTCATCCACCCTCTGGTCCTGCCATGACACGCATCCTGCAGGTGAGTTGTAGAAGTCCTTCAGGTAGTTGTGGATGTTCTTGGGTGCCGCCAGAGCTCTTGGGTTCACCAGGGGCTCTTTTTTCTCCGTTGGGCTCCTCCGATCACAACCTTATTCCCTTAACCTGTCCTATCACTCCGGTACGGCCTGTGGACCCTCCAGGGAAACGTCATCAGTGGCATTTTGGAGCCGTGGACTGGGAGGCCCTCAGGCAGTACTTCTTTGATTTTCCATGGAATGATTATTGCTTCCATGGCCGGGAGCCATCTGAGTGTGCCATGCGCATTACGGAGGTTATTCTTTCGGGCATGGAAGCATACATTCCTTTCTCATATCCTTTGACTAACGCAAGAAAGCCTTGGTTTAATCACGCTTGTTCTAATGCTGTCCGCAACAAGGAGAGGGCCTACAAAAGGTACCGGAGCCAACCCACCCCTGAATCACATCATCTTTACGTTTCTGCCCGGAATCGTGCTAAGTCTGTTCTTCGCTCTACTAAAAATAATTTCATCCATACTAAATGCTCTCAACTCTCCAACTCGAATTCTTTCCGCTCCTTCTGGCACCTTGCCAAAAATCTTTCTAACAACTTTACCTCATCATCCTTCCCTCCTCTTTTCTACTCTGATGGTTCTGTAGCTATTTCTTCTACTGATAAAGCAGATCTCTTCACACAGACTTTCTCCTCCAATTCCACCTTAGACGATTCCGGTGCTGTTCCTCCATCACTTCCCCCCTCTGACTTCCTCATGGCTGACATTAAAATTTCTTCAGTTGATGTATTTTCTGCCATCACTGGCCTCAGTACTAACAAGGCATATGGGCCTGATGGGGTCCCTCCTGTTGTTCTCAAGAACTGTGCTTCTGTGCTTACACCCTGCCTAGGCAAACTATTTCGCCTTTGTCTGTCAACTTGTACATTTCCTTCTTGCTGGAAGTTTGCTCTCATTCAGCCAGTCCCAAAGAAGGATGACCACTCCCAACCCTCCAACTATCGTCCAATTGCTTTAACGTCCTGTATTTCAAAAGTTTTCGAGTCAATTCTCAATAGAAAAATTTTAAGGCATCTTTCCTATCACAACCTTCTTTCCGATCATCAGTATGGGTTCCGTCAGGGACGCTCCACTGGCGATCTTCTCACCTACCTTTCAGACTCCTGGTCATCCTCCTTTCGGGACTTTGGCGAAAGCTTTGCCATTGCACTTGACATCTCAAAGGCTTTCGATCGAGTCTGGCATAAATTTTTAATTTCCAAACTGCCCTCCTGCGGTTTCTATCCTTCTATCTGTGCCTTCATCGCTAGCTTCCTTTCTGGTCGTTCTATAGCCGCTGTTGTAGACGGCCATCGTTCTTCTCCTAGATCTATCAACAGTGGTGTTCCTCAGGGCTCTGTCCTATCATCAACTCTTTTCCTTTTATTCATCAATGATCTTCTAAGCTGTACATCTAACCCTATCCACTCGTACGCTGATGACTCCACCCTTCACCTTTCGATTCGGTTCCCGCAATGCCCATCTCAACAGTTACTTCAACAAACAAGGGATGAGGCATTGGCAAACCTAATGTCTGACTTGGCTCGCATCTCTGACCGGGGTAAAAATAATATGGTTGTTTTTAATGCATCTAAGACTCAGTTCTTACACCTATCAACCCAACAAAATCTTCCACAGGTATACCCACTAATGTTTAATAATATTCAGCTTAATCCTGCATCATCCTTGAACATGCTTGGTGTTTCATTTACTCGGGACTTATCTTGGAAAGATCATATTACATCTCTTGTATAATCTGCTTCCAAGAGATTGAGTGTGCTAAGCCGACTCCGCTCTTTCTTTACCCCTGCACAATTGTTGACTCTATACAGGGGTTTTATCTGCCCCTGTGTGGAGTACAACTCTCATGTGTGGGGAGGCTTCCCACATACAGCTCTTCTCAATAGGGTGGAGTCAAAGGCTTTTCGTCTCATTAACTCTCCTCCTCTTACTGACTCCCTTCAACTTCTGTCTCTTCGCCGCACTGTTGCATCTTTATCTCTTTTCTGTCGCTACTTTAATGGTCACTGCTCCTCTGAACTGTCTCCTTGCATTCCTCCACCTCTACGACGGGCGCGTAGCACCCGTCTGGCAGCAAACTCTCATCCCTTTTCTGTCCAGCTCTCTAATGCAAGAGTTAACCGTTACTCCCAGTCTTTCATTTATGCAACAGGTCAGCTCTGGAACTGTCTCCCTGTGTTTGTATTTCCTGCTGCCTATGATCTCCAGTCTTTCAAACGCAGTGTGTCCAAGCATCCCAAAATGATCGGATCTTGAATTTGGCTCTCTATTGTATTTTGTTTTTCTCTTGGAGGGAACTGTTACTGCGGGCTCATGGCCTTTGGTTCCTCCTTCCTCGCATAAAAAAAAAAAAAAATGGGTCCAACTGCCTACCATCACGCCATGCACCCTTGGTGACCTTGTGCGTGACGGGGTCTTCAGCGTCAGCATTGGCCATGCAGTACGACGGCCTCCGCTCCCTCAGGAGATTGTGGAGACAACAGGTGGCGGGAACTGCCGCTTCCACACCCCTCGGCTGCAGTAGCATCGCCGTCAGCAGGCAGCAAAATCTGGAAAGGATAAGAAAATTTACCGTTATTCACATGGCACCATGTGACAAAGAACACTAACTCCTCAATTGTATTGATATATAGACACGTCTGACATTTGTAGACATCAAAATTTCACTTACCTGTTCGTGAGGATGCCGAAGGCATTCTCGACCACTCGTCTTGCTCTGGAGAGGCGGTAGTTGTAGATTCTCTCCTCGTAGGTGTGACCTCGGTTGGGGAAGGGCTTCATCAACCATTCTTGAAGGGCGAAGGCATCATGTCCAACGTTGAAGTAGGGCACCGGGCGTTCGCCATCAATCAGAGGTTCTCGGGGAGGCAGTCGAACTTGGTTATTCAAGAGCGCTTTGTGTAGGGTTGAGTTGGTAAATACCTGGGCATCGCAAGTTGCCCCATTGGCACCCACTTCCACAAACATGAATTTGTAATCACTGTCGACCACAGTAAGCAGGACCAGGGAGAAGAAATCCTTGTAGTTGTAGTAGTAGGATCCACTTTTGCTAGAAGCATGCATACGAATGTGCTTGCCGTCTATCACTCCAATGGTGTGATGAAACTGCCACCTTCGTGAGAAGCCCTTCGCAACTTTCCATTCCTCGGCTGTCGATGGGCAAACATGTACTCCGCGATGATGGCCTCACACGTCTCGTACACGATGCAGGAGATAGAGTTAGGAGGTACTCGGAATCCAAAGGAAAGGCTGCAGTAGTTGTCCCGGGTGACCAGGTACCTGAGGGTGATGAAGAGCCTCAAACCTGCCTCCGAGGGCTCCCGCCAGAAGGTGTGCTGCTTCTCGATGTAAGGACGAATTCTCTCAAGGAGTTCACAGAAGAGGTCCTCGTCTATGTGTAGGAAATTGTGAAATGATGTCCTATCCTCCAGTATCAGCTCCTGCAGAAGGTTCTCCCATTGGCCAAATTCTTTCCGTCGTTGAAGCCAGTCACGGGACCAACAGGACCTCTTCTGGTGAATCTTGCACCTCCTCCGGGGTGGAATGTGGTCTTTTTCCTTGTCTTCCAGGTACAGGTAGGTCAGATACTTGACGCAGAGCAGGGAGTCCGTCTGTGCTTTGCTCCACAGGGCCACGGCTTGCTTGTTGACTTCGCTGGGGATGACTGCTGTGATGTCCATTGTTGCTCTGTTGGAACTGGGAGTGTGATGAGCTTTTTGGTACGTGCATATATATACACCCCTGGGTGGGCGTGGGAAGTTTGGTATGCACTCGGGATACCCTCGGTATAGCATCGGCGATG
>NC_137063.1:17833721-17851221 GCF_032717465.1 Coenobita brevimanus | reverse complement strand
CTACTTCTTTACTGAGACGGGTCTCCCCTTGGCTGAGAAATTATTTGTTCCAGTGAGCAAAGTGAGCGAGAACTCTCAAACGGGCGCAGTTAAAAGTGTTATTTAGGATGCTAGGAAAGCTACACCACATCTATGCACATCGTTGGAAAGCCTGCGAAACAATATTAGATGTTACTTTAGTGAATGGATGAGAAATAGGGGCGTGGAAGAAGTTGAGAGGCGGAAGAGAGAGTAATATGTAGAAAGAAAGAGAGAGGTGAAAAGATTAGTAAGAGAGAGTAAGAAGAGTGGATGAGGAATTTGGAAGGAATTTGAGTGTAAAATGGAGGGACTGTAAGAAAATGTTCTGGAAAGAGGTGAAAAGAGTAAGACGGTGGAAGTGAAGTTAGCAGGGGAGTGAAAGATAAAAATGGTAGATTACTAGTGGAGAAGGGAGAAAAAGTGAGCAGATGGAGAGAACACTTTAAGGAATTGTTGAACACAGAGGATGGAAGTAATGTGAGTATAAGTGGCTGGGGAATGGCTGGGAGAAGGAGGGAGGTGAGAAGACAGGAAGAAATCGGTAGGATAGAAATTGTGGAAGCAATGAAGAAAGTTAAATCGGGGAAAGCCCCAGGAATTGATGGAGTGTGTGGTGAAATGCTGAAGCATGGGGGAGAGATAGTAGTAGAATGGATGTGGAAGATGAGCAGATTGGCCTGGGAGGAAGGTAGAGTCCCAGAGGATTGGAAGTCAGGTATAATTATTCCCTTGTACAAAGGAAAAGTGGAAAAAGAAGTCTGTGGTAATCATAGGGGCATTTGTCTTCTTAGTATAATAGGAAAAGTGTATGGTAGGATACTTATTGACAGAGTTAGAGAAAGAACAGAGAAATTAGTTGGAGAAGAACAGGGAGGCTTTAGGAAGGGAAGAGGTTGTGTAGATCAGATATTCATTCTTAGATCTTTAGTGGAAAAGTTTCTAGAGGAGGGAAAGAAGTTGTATGCGGCTTTCATGGATTTGGAGAAAGCATATGACAGGGTGGATAGACAAGGATTGTGGAAAGTGTTAAGAATATATGGAGTAGATGGGAAGTTGTTGAATGCTGTGAAGAGTATGTACGATGGTGCGAAGGCTGCAGTGCGTGTGGATGGTGAACTAAGTGAATTTTTCTTTTTGAAAGTTGGGTTGAAACAGGGATGTGTCATGTCTCCATGGTTGTTCAATCTGTACATGGATGGGGTAATAAAAGAGGTACAAGGTAGGGTAGTGGATGTTGGAGTGGCCCTGGTGAGAGAGAATAGTGTTGGAAACTCCTTTACTGTTGTTTGCAGATGATACTGTGTTGTTGAGTGAAGACGAAGGGGAGCTGCAAGGCTTGGTGGATGATTTTGGGAGAGTGTGTAAGAAATGGAATCTAAAGGTGAATGTAAGGAAGAGTTAAGTGATGGTCTTTGAGAGAGGTGAAGTCAGTTAATGTACAGCGAGGTTGGATGGTGAGGAAATGGAAAATGTGAGTACGTTTAAGTACTTGGGTAGTGTGATGAGTAAGGATGGAGGTTTGGAGGGTGAAGTGCTTGAAAGGGTACAGCAGGGAAGAAAGGTTGCTGGTTCTTTGAAAGCAATGATAAGAAACAGGGAAGTGAGCATGGAAGTGAAAAAGTTACTACATGACAGTATTGTGATACCATCTCTAACGTACGGAAGTGAAGCTTGGACGTTGTTGGAAGGACACAAGTCAAGAGTGAGAGCAGTGGAAATGAGTTATTTAAGAGGAGCCTGTGGAGTCACATGGAGAGACAGGCTGACGAATGAGGATATAAAGAAGCGTTGTGGTGTGGATGTGGATGTGATAGGAAGCGTTATGAGGAATACACTGAGGTGGTTTGGCCATGTGGAGAGGATGGAGGGTGAAAGACTGACGAAGAGAGTGTATGTGAGTGAGGTGGAGGGGGGAAGAGGGAAGGGGAGGCCGAGGATGAGATGGAGGGATGGAGTGGAGAGGTATATGAGAGAGAGGGGTGTGAGTTGGGAGCAGGGCAGTGAAATGGCAGGGGACAAGGCGACTTGGAGGCGATTTGTTTGTGGCCACCCCAAACGGGATTGAGGCGTCTGGCAATAGATAGCTAGATAGACTTTAGTGTCATTCTGAACATTCGCACCATATTGGTAAGAAACCAGACACCACCAAAACTATTATTTCAAGATATTAAACTGGCAGCAGATCTACGCACATCGTTTGATAGCTTATGAAATCGTAATAGTTATTATTTAGGTAACTTCTGAAAATTCACAACCATATTCGTGAAAAAAAAAAAAAAAAAAAAAAAAGCGAATTTGATCACTGAACAGCAGCAAAAATGTGTTATTTCGGACACGAATAATGTTGCAGCGGAACTAAGCACGTATCCGGACAGCTTTCAAAAGTGCACTTGGCGTTCCTATTTTTTTTTTATTAAGTTTAACCATTATATTGCCAAAATGCGCTAAATTGAACACGGAAAGGAGCACCAAAATCATATTATTTCGGAGACTATTAAAGCTACAGCGGATATGTGCACGTCGATGGAAAACTTATGAAGAGTAGTAGGTGTTATGTGAGTGACTTCTCTCGAAAGTCTCCACCACACTGCTGAAAGTGAGCCAAAAGCACCAAAATGATCACAAACTGTCGTGCAAGAAGCTGTTAAAACTATAAAGGGCCTAATCAGATCATTGGAAAGCTAATAGATGCTTCTGTTACTTTTTTTTTTTTTTCAAAATTTGCTGCCATACTGCGAAAACAGCCAAACAACTTTAAAATAAGTGCAAAATTGGATTATTACTGAAATGATTAAAAGTACAGTAGACGTATGTAAATTGTTCGAAAGCCTATGGGAAAGTAATACAGTAGGTGTTGCTTACGTGGCTTTTGTTGAAATTTCCCAACACAGTGCCGAAAAGTGGCACAGCGTGCCAAATTAAGGGGCAAACTTAGTCATGTGTTTGACCTGCCATGACTCAGCTTGAGTCCAAAACCCCTTAAGTGGTAGTATGAACAATCTGAAATAGATCATTTCAAACCGTGCATTAATATCAGACAAATGTGCTATCACATTTCTTCTTTATCGCAGATTACAACAGTAGGTAGCTCACTCGCTAAAACACATTCAGCACTTTAAAGTGAAGATGGATATAATTCATAAAAAAAATAATCGTGTTGAAAGTCTTTATCTAGATTGTTTTTGACCACATTCATTACAACTCCCCCATTGGCTGAACAGTATCGCCTGGTGGTAAAAAAGAATCGACTAGAACAAACTAATCATACTGAAATCACACACACACACACACACACACACACACACACACACACACACACACGGTACCCGCCTGGACCCAACGTTCAAATGCTGGTGCGTTTATTGGACCAAATTGAGGCGTTGGTGTGGAAATGCTTACATTAATTGGCGGGGGAAGCGAATTACTGAATACGTATTTGCATTAAACTCATTTACTATCACTGCGGCTTTTTATGTACCGATAAATTCTTCCTACCTCCTGGTGACTGTGCAACCACTTCATTACGCTTACCTCAACATAAAATTCTTCTTAATTCCGGATGATTTATATTCAGCTTTACTCTTTCATTCTGTGAAGTATATTTTAATTCTTGCTGCTTACAGACGAGTTATTCACCATAAAGAGAATCTCTTGTAATCAAGGGATTAATTAAGACTTTTTAACCCCTCTGTTTGCAAAGGACTCACTGTAATATTGTGAAGGTTAAAAAATTAATATTTAAAATATGTCATTGGGGGGAAGGCGTCAAGCCTCGCTATCCCCGATGGTATTGTTTAAGCATCTGAATACAAGGACAACGTCAGTATTTTGTTGGTCTTATCTCAGACGACTATATCTGGTTTAAGAGAGTCGTTTCGGACTGAGAGTGTTATTACCTTCAAGCAGTCTCCCTTAAACTCAGGAAATTTATCGCTAGATTACAACAATAAAATATAAAGCTCCTGGATTTAATATTGCCTCGATGAGATGGTTAATAGAATTGTATTAACTCATTCACTACGCTGACGTCATTCCGTGGCTAATCCTGTTGCTACCGGACGATTTTACTCAGCTAAGCAATCAACTACTACTGATGGGGTTAGAAAAGACAGTGGCGAACCTTTTCCGCTCAACAGCTCTGTCTCAAACCGAGTGTATTAGTCTAATGACAGTAAGAAGTAAATGTAAGAGACGTTCTGGGTTGGAAATGTCTGTCGTATACTAGATAAAATGCAACTCACGATTATCATATTTGTGTGTGTGTGTGTGTGTGTGTTAGTCAGATGATTTATTCATCTGACGAACACACACACACAATATATATATATATATATATATATATATATATATATATATATATATATATATATATGAGAGGGGTGTGTGAGTTGGGAGCAGGGCAGTGAAATGGCGGGGGACAGGGCGACGTCGAGGCGATTTGTTTGTGGCCACCCCAAACGGGATTAAGGCTTCGGGCAATATATATATATATATATATATATATATATATATATATATATATATATATATATATATATATATATATATATATATATATATATATATATATATATATATATATATATAACAATCGTGAGTTGGAAATGTTTACCCTAAAACGATTCAAAATCATCTAGCCATAGTGAGAATTACACACACACACACACACACACACACACACACACACACAATGGCGAGTGACATGGATTGTATTTGATCCCAAATTAAATCATCGTAATGAGTCCAAGATATATATATATATATATATATATATATATATATATATAGGGAGAGAGAGAGAGAGAGAGAGGGGGGGGGAGGGAAGCAGGAGGAGAGTGTGGGAAGGAGGAAGCGTGGAAGAGAGACAGCCACGGAGGGGTAGTGGAGGAAGAGGAAAAGTGGGGGAAGGAAGAGTAAGAGAGAGAGAAATGTGGAATGGACGACTAGTAGAGAAGGGTGAGATGGAAAAATGGTATTTAGAAGGATAATGAGAAGAAGGCTGGAGAGAATGGGAGATAGGTAGGAAGTGACGGGAAAGTGAAAATGGATATTGCATGGTATAGAGAAGCAGGAGGAGCAGGTACAAGAGGGGGAGGAAGAGGAGAAGGAATAAGAGGAGGAAGAGATTGAAGAGAGAGAAACAGGAGAAGGAAGAGAAAGTTGAGGAAATGTGAAAATTTGCTTAAGAAGAAGGTTCACTGAAAGAAAAACTGCCGAAATACAGTAAGTAGACAAAGAACCAGCGAAAATAGAAGGTAATGGGAGAGAAGTGGAGGAGGAGGAAGACGAGGAAGAAGAGGAAGAGGAGGGGGGGAAGGAGGAGGAAGAGGAAGAAGAGGAAAACAAGCGACATAAAAGCGAGCTCAAGAAACGGAGATGAAGAGCAACAAACCAATAGCGAAAAGTAGGAAGGAAAAAATAAATAAAACGGACATGCGATAAGCAAGAGATGTAGGAAGATAAGACTGTTGTTTGTAATAAAGCCCTGCAAAAACCTACTGCCTGAAAGGAAGTGGGAAAGAGAAAGGATTTAATAGCCAAGACAGCGACGGGCAGAACAAGAGAGTTACCCAGAATAAAAGGAACTGAAAAGAAAAAGAACATTACATGGAAAAATCAATAATCGTGGTAAAACTTGATGATTAAAGAACAAACTTCTTCATATATAAATTACTGTCCATGGTGGCAAAAGGATGAAATGTGATTGATATTTTTTAAGTGCCGGGTTTTCTCTCATCCGTAACCAAATCGCATGGCGTTAGCTTGAATAAAATACCCTAGTGGGTTAATCGAGGCAAATGGGTTATGTAAGATAGATTATTGACTGCTGTGGTTTCTGTCGGCTTAGCAGTAGCCTTACCTTCTTTATTACTAGTACGTCACATTTATTTTTCATAATTTGTAGCTCAGCACTTTAAAAAGTCCCTCCAGGTCTGGAAAGACTCGGGGGGGGGGGGATAGTGAAAATTAATTATAATAAAAGTAATCGTAGTGATGATAAAGTATTACTGAAAGGGAAAAAATATCCCAACATTGAAACCCTCATGTTAAATGAAATAAAAACTTTTTATCATAAAAATGCAAGACAAAAAGATGCTTAAGTAATTAAGATAACTCAGTGATTATCTATTTTGAGAACAGGTGAGAAAGGATAAGGAAATTAATGAGATTTATGCATGGACGAGAAGGGTGGACGGGAGGGAAGATAAGAAAGGAGGAAAGAGAAGAATAATGAAAAAACAGATGAAGACATACATCGAGAGAATAAACAGATAATGAATGCATGTAAAGAATAGGGGACTTTGATGATCTGAGAAAAACTATTATGTCTTTCAAGATGGGGTGTTAAATGAGAGAGAGAGAGAGAGAGAGAGAGAGAGAGAGAGAGAGAGAGAGAGGAGAATATCAGCACAGACTTAGGGAGACAGTTTCAGAATTGGCCTGTTGCATACATAAAGGACTGAGAGTATCAGTTCACTCTTGCATTAGGGAGCTGGAGAGAAATGAGGTGAGATTTCGCTGCCGGACAGATGCCACGAGGGCGTCTAAACAGTGGAGGGAAAACAAACAGAATTTAGGAAGGCAGTGATCATTAAATTAACGATAGTAAAGAAATAAAGATGCAATAGTGCAGCATAGAAAGACACGCTTAAATGAGTCAGTAAGAGAAGGAGACAATGAAACAAAAACTTTTGATTCCACACTTTTCAGAAGAACTGTATGTGGGGAGCTTTCGTCCCTCCACGCAACTTACACACGTGAAAGATGTGGTTCACACAGTAACGAATAAGAACCATGTGCAGGGGTAAAGAGGGCATTACTTTCATCGTCTGCATTCAGCACCTTCTTTAAAACTTTCTCCCTCTGATGATTTACTTTCTCTTCTTCCCCAACGTTCTGTCATGATTATCATTCCCCTGTCTGTTAATTCCCTTATCACCTTGTCTGACTTTCTTGACCTTCTTCCACAAGTTCTTTCATTCCTTCCATTTTGCACTCAGATTCCTTCCAAACACATCTTCCACTTTGCTCGTACTCTGTCTTTCTTGTTCCTTTACCTCGTTCCCCGTCTCAGTACACAACTGTCTTTACCATCCTCCCACATCCTTAGCTCCTCTACATCTCATCGAATCACTGTACAGTCTCCTTTCTTTCATACCTCTTCTCAGCTCCTCACTAGCATGCTGTGCCTTTCACCTCCTTGTGTGTACTTCCCACCTTGCACGCTACATCACCTGCTGCACAGATTTCGTCCGAGATTACTTTACACATACCTTTCAGCTTTTCAGCCTGCTCTAAATCATTTATACCCAGTCGTTCCTCCACTTCTCTCCTGTACACCCAGGGAAAGTTCTGCTTTATAGACCTGCCTATGCGTTCGAATGTCTGATCCTGGGATATGCAAGAATGAAGCAGTACCCAGATACTCACGTATCTGGTAACTGTGTGTGGGAGGTTGGGGAGGGAGGGGGGAGTGGGGGGTGAGGAGGGTTTCGGGTAAAATGTAGTTGAAGATGTCACAGCATCAACAGCCAACCACAATATACCGGAGGTATATTCATACCGTGGTGATCATGACATTCATCACAAGTTCTACAGGACGAGATGCTTGAGCAGCAACGCTGCATTGCACTGAAAGGTTGCACTGTCGGCCTGTGTGAAGCTGGTCATTCATTCCAATCAATTGCCTGTACTCTCGGTACTTCACAGTCCACTGTGAGCAAGTGAATAAAGAGATGGGAGGAGAGCCGCAGCTTGAACGATGACGGTGTGTATAGATAAATCACAGGGGGGTCTCCCAAAGGGTCCACCCCCCATCCTGTTTGTAGAATAGAATGAGTAGGATGGCAGTAATTGTAATAATAATTACTCATTCATATAAACCCTTTCATGCACTAAGACGCAATGCGAGTCATAGTCCTTGCAATCTGAAGAGTAACTGCTGATGCAATATGATGCAACTTCCCTATAATGATCATAGAAACTTTTCCTGTGGCTGAAATTGCATCAAATTTTGGTGAGTCAAAGGTGAGGGTGGCCACGTCTGAGGGAAATATATGGCAACACCCACCAGCTTATCGCAAGGACAAGCGGCCTATTTTTAGCTCAGTATCCTCTCGGCAGTCAGACGAGGAGGGTGTGTGAGCGCACGGCTGGCCATCTTATTCCTCGTTTTCTGTTACCGCACCGTCCATACCTTACAGGTATTATAGTGATAGTGTGTTATATATAGTGCAGTGTGCTTGTGAAGAAGGTTTATAAGTGTTTCTTATATATTTTCAGAGAAATCCAAATTTCAAATTTCATAACCGATTTTGACCATTCCCCACCTATACACTGAAACTACAATGGCAGACAAAGGTTATCGGGGGAGGAGTATTGAAATACTTGTTTAGTGAGACTGAAAGTGAAGAATCAAGTGATAGTGAATGTGATAGTGAATTTGGTGAGGAGGAGAGAGTGAGGGAGGGAAAGGGAGAGCAAAATCCTCCCCTGGGGAAATAGATAAACCCAAAGCCGTGGTTAAGGCCACGACGATTAGCACTAGAGGCAGTAGCACCATCACTACAATCACCGCTATCACCAATGCCACCACTCCTGTCACCACTGCCATCACTTCTATCACCACTGCCACCACTGTTGTCACTGCCACCACTCCTATCGCCACTGCCACCACTGGTATCACCCATGCCACCATTGGAACCACCATGACCATGGAGACTGAGCCGTATTATCGGCACCTCTCTTCCCCCCCCCCCACTGCAAACACTGACCCACTTACCCTCCAAGTGACCCTACACTCTGACAACACTCTAACCTGCCCGCATATCACCACCCATCCAAGGTATTACCATATCATCTTCACTTACGAAATCATCAAAATCACTGTCCCCTTCAGACTTCATTTCCCCTGAATTTCAGCCATCATCATCATCATCATCATGTGGATGTGGTTGAGAAAATTAGGAGAAATACACTGAGGTGGTTTGGACATGTGGAGAGAATGGAGAATGAAAGACTGACTAAGAGAGTGTATGTAGGTGAGGTGGAGGGAGGGAGAGGGACGGGAAGGCTGAGGATGAGGTGGAGGGACGGAGTTGAGAGGTATATGAGGGAGGGGGGAGTGAGTTCGGAGGAGGGAAGTCTAATGGTGGTGACAGAGCGACTTGGAGTTGTTTTGTCTACGGCCACCCTTTGCAGGATTAGAGCGTCGGGCTATAGATAGATAAATAGATCATCATCATCTGCAGCAGCAGCATCACAACCATCTCCTCCACAACCATTTCCACCACAACCATCTTCACCACAACCATCACCACCACAACTATCTTCACCACAACCATCACCACAACCATCACCACAACCATCTCCATCGCCACGATCACTTGAACCTTCATCCACCCAGCCATCATCAACACAATCATCGACACCATCTCTCTTCCCATCACAAAGACGAGGGCGTCGTGGGCGAGGTAGCGGTGGACACCGAGAGGTAGTCGTCTGTCTCAGTGTCATGTGCGCCACACACGTACACAGCCAAGCATTTTCCCAGGTGAAGACCGTCAGGATGAAACCTGAAGTTCTAGGTCATTCACACCTGAAACACCAGGTTTGAGAGTGGCAGCACAAACAACACCACTCCAATACTTTCA
Organism: Coenobita brevimanus; assembly: GCF_032717465.1. Classification (NCBI taxonomy): domain Eukaryota; kingdom Metazoa; phylum Arthropoda; class Malacostraca; order Decapoda; family Coenobitidae; genus Coenobita; species Coenobita brevimanus. Next base: position 17,841,547 of record NC_137063.1, on the reverse strand, counting down.
ACTTTCTTTTACCAGGGAGTTGTTGATCTACCTGATGGTCAAAACCAACAACTATGCAAGATACCTGGGGACTGCACTAGATGTTTGATACCTGTGCAACAAAGAGGAGATGGCCCGGTTCCTCGGGTTATACATTCTTACGGGGATTTGTAAACTGCCAACCATCAGACACTATCGGCGGTCCACAGGTTCACGATTACCCCGTATTTCAGCGGACAATGAGTGGAAAGCATTTCAGGGCCATCCTGAAGCACTTCCATGCTTTCAATAGTTTCGCCATACCCGAGGACAATCACGGCCGGCTAATAAGGATTCGCACAGTAATGCAGTATCACCTTCAGAGGTTCAGGGAGGTTTACATCCCATCCAAACATTTTAGCCTGGATGAGGGATCTCTGGGTTGGAAAGGGCTGCTCTCCTTCTGTGTATATAACCCTGTGAAGCCCTAACAGTATGCCATCTAACTTTGCATCTTGGCTGAGGCAAGGAATGGCTACATTTGGAATTTTGAGGTATACACAGGGGAGAAGAAATCTCTAGAAAACACAGTGTGGGGCCTCGTTGAACCTTCGAAGGGCAAAGGATACAAGTTGTATATGAACAATTATTACAACTCTGTATCACTGTGTAAAAGCCTCTTCAGAGAGGGAGTGAATGTGTGCGGCACAGTACGACTTGCAAGGGAAGCACAGAGGGAGCTGCAGGACATCTGCAGCGAGGAGAAACATATCGTTAGTATGGTGTCCACCTTCCACAGTGATGCCACCGTCCCTAAGAAGGTAAGTGGGAAGGTAAAGGGTCCAGATGGGAGATTCCATCACATTATCAAAACCGTCAACAAGCCCATCATGGTGGAGGACTACAATCGGCACATGGGCGGGGTGGATCATTTCAATCAGATGATTCAATATTACACCGCCCAAAGGAGGACGGTCAAGTGGACGAAGAAACTGACCTTCCATTCCATTCACATGGCCCTATTCAGTGCCTACACCTTGTACATAAAGAACACCACCAGGACTATGACTTTCCTAGAATTCCAGGAGCACAAATGCCACAAACTCCTGGCATTCTGGGGGAAGGAGTGACCTGCATCAGGTCCTGCCCGCCACCATGCCCCTGAACTTTCCCTCGCAACGACGACCACCAGTACCTGCAGCAACCTGTTCCTAAAAAGGGGGCAACTTCTGATCCATCAAACTTAGACCAATTGCAATAACTTCCGTTCTCGGTTAAGTTTTTGAGACAGTAATGAACAAACACATAGTCAAGCATCTAGAAATCGATAAATTGATCAATGATCGGCAGTATGGATTAAGACAGGAACGTTCAACTGTGGATATTCTTTGCCTTCTTACCCAACAGATTAACAAAACAATAGACCAACATGGTGAAACACACACAGTAGCACAGTAGCACTTGATATTTCAAAAGCATAGTTCTTTCACCAGGCCTTATTGTCTAAGATGTCACACTATGGCCTTGCATCACTGGTTCCTCTAATTTCTTCTTACCTTCAGTGTAGAAAATACAGGTCATGGTAGATGGAATGTATTCTCAGTTTCATTCCATAATTGCTGGTGTACCTCAGGGATCAGTTTTGGCGCCAACCCTCTTTCTCATTCATATAAATGACCTCCTATCTGTCACGCACAACCCAATACACTCTTATGCTGATGACTCGACCCTTCATAGTTCTTTCACATTTAGTAGCCTACCTCCTTTCACAATTTGATATATTAAATTCCCAAATAAACACAACAGTTTCTCTGAACCAGGACCTTTCTAAAATTAATCAATGGGGACAAAAAAATCTGGTCTCATTTAATGCTCAGAAAACTAAATACATTAATTTCTCCAATAGAAAGAATCCCTCAGACTCTCACATAATTTTAAATGATGTCACTATTCCCATATCCAATACAATTGATATCCTTGGTGTTACTCTAAACCCCAACCTAAGCTGGACAGCTTATGTTAAATCCCTTGCTAAAAATGCTTAAAAAAAACTGGGACTTATGTACAGAGTTCGTGAGTTCTTCACTGACGAGCAGATGGCCACAATATACAAAAGTCACGTGCGTTCTCAGATCGAACACTGTTCACCACTGTGGAGTGGATGTGGAGCGGTTGCATTAAGGCAGTTGGACAAAATTCAAAATAAAGCCATTAGATTAGTCAATAATCCTGCCATAACGCAGGACCTTTCTCCGTTATCAGTACGTAGAGATGTTGCTTCTTTAGCATTATTTTATCGATATTTTTACCGTAAGTGCTCTAACGAACTGGCTTCAATTGTGCCTCCCCTTCACATTTTCTCCCGAAATACTCGGGCAACTGGGAGCGCCCATGAACTCATTCTCTCCCCCACAATGCAGAACCTCTGCTTATCAAAACTCATTTATCCCCAGAACTACTACTCTCTGGAATTCACATCCTGGGAGTTGCTTCCCACATATATTTAATCCTCTCGATTTTAAATCCAATTTTTATAAGTATTTTATGAATGGAGGATGCCTTTAGGCACATGGACTTATTTTTTTCCCTTTGTTTTTCCATCCTCCGTTCATTAAAAAAAAAAAAAAAAAAAACACTCCATCAACTGCAGCCTCTGCTCTACCTGCAACCATCACTCCACCTCTTTCAGTAGCTGGTCCGTCAGGAGTAACTTGGCCAGTTACTGACACTGGACCTCCAGCAGGAGTACGGAGGTGAGGAGATGGAGGAGCATCGCCGTCCACGTGCTGTCGATATGTTGACGATAGAACACGCTTGGAAAGGGCTGTGGTGTTTGCTATGCTATTTGCACAAGAGGAGGAGGGCCGCCAGCTATGTATGTCCTGTTTGTGATGTGCTGCCCTGCACAGGACCATGCTTTCATCAATGCCATACTGATGAAAGTATACAGCTGTAAATCACATCGCAAACACACACACACACACACACACACACACACACACACACACACACACACACACACACACACACACACACACACACACACACACACACACACAGTCAAAAATACTCACACGCAACACAGGCTGTGATCGTACCTTTCCTCCTTTCCGAAACTCCATCTTCTTTCAAGACACACTACAACACTGCTGGAGGACATGAGTAACCCGCTTATTTGTCTAGTTTTTATAATATTGTATTATAAGGTATAAAATGTGTGTTTACTACATATTTCTCAAAGGGAAAATGTGGTGCATTTCTATTTTCTCAGTAATTTTGACAAAGTATAGGTCGCATCAAAAATCCAAAGAAAGCATGATCAAGCTGAAGATTTCTTATGCATCCTTCTGTAAAGCAGCGTAACCTCCTTGTGCAAATAATTATTTTCGGAAAAGTTCTGAAAGACGAACATACCCAGCTTATGGGTCGGAGTGTACGTGCTGTTACCACGTGCAACCCATTGTAACTTTTCAAAATTCATTTTCTCAGTAATAATAAGGGTTATAACACTGTGAATTTTATCATGGGCTTTCTTAACCTTTGGGCTAAAAACTGGATATAATTTACATATATGTTTGTTACAGTGCCACTAATAACATACGAAATAATAAACAAATCAGACGCTTTTAGGCGATTTTCATAGTTTTTGTTTCTTTACTCGAAAACTATTGGACGTATCAAATCGCAACCAAGCTCATTTTAAAGCTCGTGAAATTCTACATATAGACATGTCCTTTGTAACTGTGCATCATGGGAAAAATTTTTCACAGTGATGTTGGAAAATTTTTGGAAGCTAGTTTTCACCTTTTTTTTTTTTTTTTTTCATGCGAGGAAGAAGGAAACAAAGGCCATGAGCTCGCAATAAGAGTTCCCTCCAAGAGAAAAACAAAATACAAGAGAGAGCTAAATTCAAGATCCATTCATTTCGAGATGCCTGGACACACTGCGTTTGAAAGACTGGTGATCACAGGCAGCAGGAAATATAGACAGAGGGAGACAGTTCCAGAGTTAACCTGTTGCATAAATGAAGGACTGGGAGGAACGGTTAACTCTTGCATTAGAGAGTTGGACAGAAAAGGGATGAGAGTTTGCTGCTAGATGGGTGCTATGCGCCCGTCGTAGAGGTGGAGGAATGCATGCAGACAGTTCAGAGGAGCAGTGACCATTAAAGTGGCGATAGAAAAGAGATAAAGACGCAACAGTGCGGTGAAGCGACAGAGGTTGAAGGGAGTCAGTAAGAGGAGGAGAGTTAATGAGACGAAAAGCCTTTGACTCCACCCTATTGAGAAGAGCTGTGTGTGGGGAGCCTCCCCACACATGAGAGTTGAACTCCACACAGGGGCGGATAAAACCCCTCTATAGAGTCAACAATTGTGCAGGGGTAAAGAAAGAACGGAGTCGGCTTAGCACACCCAATCTCTTGGAAGCAGATTTTACAAGAGATGTAATATGATCATTCCAAGATAAGTCCTGAGTACTTGAAACCCCAAGCATGTTCAAGGATGATGCAGGATTAAGCTGAATATTATTAAACATTAGTGAGTATACCTGTGGAAGATTTTGACAGGTTGATAGGTGTAAGAACTGAGTCTTTGATGCATTAAAAAAAACAAGATTATTTTTACCCCAGTCAGAGATAAGAGCCAAGTCAGACATTAGGTGTGCCATAGCCTCATCCCTTGTTTGTTGAGGTAACTGCTGAGATGGGCGTTGCGGGAACCGAATGGCAAGGTGAAGGGTGGAGTCATCAGCGTATAAGTGGATAGGGTTAGATGTACAGCTTAGAAGGTCATTTATGAATAGAAGGAAGAGAGTTGGTGATAGGACAGAGCCCTGAGGAACACCACTATTGATAGATCTAGGAGAAGAACGATGGCCTTCTACAACAGCGGCTATAGAACGACCAGAAAGGAAGCTAGTGAAGGCACAGATAGAGGGATAGAAACCGTAAGAGGGCAGTTTGAAAATTAAAGATTTATGCCAGACTCGATCGAAAGCCTTTGAGATGTCAAGTGCAATGGCAAAGCTTTCGCCAAAGTCCCGAAAGGAGGATGACCAGGAGTCTGAAAGGTAGGTGAGAAGATCACCAGTGGAGCGTCCCTGACGGAACCCGTACTGACGATCAGAAAGAAGGTTGTGATAGGAAAGATGCCTTAAAAATTTTCTATTGAGAATTGACTCGAAAACTTTTGAAATACAGGACGTTAAAGCAATTGGACGATAGTTGGAGGGTTGGGAGTGGTCACCCTTCTTTGGGACTGGCTGAATGAGAGCAAACTTCCAGCAAGAAGGAAAGGTACAAGTTGACAGACAAAGGCGAAAGAGTTTGCCTAGGCAGGGTGTAAGCACAGAAGCACAGTTCTTGAGAACAACAGGAGGGACTCCATCAGGCCCATATGCCTTGTTAGTACTGAGGCCAGTGATGGCAGAAAATACATCAGCTGAAGAATTTATAATGTCAGCCATGAGAAAGTCAGAGGCGGGAAGTGATGGAGGAACAGCACCGGAATCGTCTAAGGTAGAATTGCAGGAGAAAGTCTGTGCTTTATCAGTAGAAGAAATAGCTACAGAACCATCAGAGTAGAAAAGAGGAGGGAAGGATGATGAGGTAAAGTTGTTAGAAAGGTTTTTGGCAAGGTGCCAGAAGGAGCGGGAAGAATTCGAGTTGGAGAGTTGAGAGCATTTAGTACGGATGAAATTATTTTTAGCATTTTTTATTTATTTATTTATTTATTTTTTTTTTTGCTTCTCTGATAGTATAAGCATCAGTGAAGATGATGGGCCTTAGAGTTTTTTTTTCCTTTTCGCACGAGCAGAGGCAGCCTGAGCAGGGTTTTAGTTCTGCGGGGGGGCATGGAAACTTACTGGAAACTTATGGTGCACGATAGGGTTAATAATTGTTTCACCGGTTGTTTCCTTATGTGTTTAAATGATTTCCTTTTATATGTAATAATCTATGCATTTTTAAATTAATAATCAAGGAGTTGCATCTCATGAATATCACAACTAAATATTCGGGCCCCTTACTATCACAAAATCATGGCTGCACCCATGAGATAAATCGTATGTGAAAGAAATGTATATAGGAACGTTTTCAATTTATTATTTAGGGAGTAAGGCATAATTTGATATAGAGGCATTACATCTTGTTGGTTTCTTTGGATAAGTGCTTTACATATTCATGAAACAGAGAGGCGGTCCCGCTGCTGAGTGACCACGCATGATGATGATGCTCGAATCATTCAAGCCAGGCAGGAAGACCCCTTTATGAATGCAGTTACGATTCTTGATGGTCTAGGATTGCGGGTATCCAGCAGGACTTTAAGGAAACGTCTACATGAGTGGGGCATACACCACAGGATTCCCGCTGTCAAGGAGCAGATGACCGAGCAACATCAGGCAGGCAGACTGGATTTTGCTTGTCTGTATGCAGATAAGGAGATGGAATTCTGGAACAAGGTCGTCTTCACGGATGAAAAGACCTTTCCTTCCATGAGCCATGGCGGAGTTCACGTGTGGAGACCAAATAATACAAGGAAATGCATTTAGTGTATTAATGTCAATCGGTAGTTATGACCACATTAGAGATATACTGTAGTGTATGTGTCCTCTACACTGATGCCGAGTAACGTAACACTAGACAATCATATTATTAGACAATCATATTAATTAATAATAAGGGATACTAAATGTTGACCTGTAGTGCGTAATAGAGTGTGAAAATAAAATGAACCATACAGCTGCATCCTTTACCATGAAATTATAATTTTGGTAAAAGTTCATTCACCTGAATAAAGAAAATGTCTGCCTATCCACAGCTATCGGTGGTAGTATCACACACCTATGACTTTATCGTGAGACTGGTAACTGTTCATGTTACTGACAGATATCTCCGTGCCCATATTCACGGGGAGGGGCGAAGTGGACACGTTACATATAATGTGTGGGGATGGATGTCAGCCCCTGGTGTAGGGGACGTCAAAGAAATCGATAGACGGTTTACGGCAGACAAATATATAGATATTTTGGAGAATTTTTTCCTGCCCTCTCTGCGTAAAAGAAATGTTTCCTTTCCCCATGGACCCGTCTACTTTGTTATGATCGGTGTCCCATTCATATGGCAAGAGCGATGCAACAGTGGTTTGCTGCCCAGGATAACATGCAGCTATTGGAATGGCCAAGTAAGGGGACCGATATGAATCCAATAGAGCATGTGTGGGCTAACATAGTCAACACTTGAGAGCCAGGCAGAGAGTGGACCTCTGCAGAGCTACTTGCCCATACCAAGGCAGCTTTGGAGCATCTAAGGGTGAGGCTAGGTCTCTCCTGCACGCTGGTCGACTCCATGCCTCGCAGGATGCAAGCCGTCGCCGTCATAGAGAAGGAGGGTGGCTGGACGGAGTATTGAAGGGTGCAGTGGTGTTAGATATGGGTGGAGAGAGAGAGAGAGAGAGAGAGAGAGAGAGTAAAGGAGAGTGTGAAAGTGGGTGAGGAAGGGAGGGAGAGTCATTAGTTTTTCTGTATATAATATTCCTAGCATAATGCATAATTATGTTGATGTTAATATAAAGTTCTATGGCTTGTGTACGAATAAAACAATCAAGTCAGAGATACATAACCTATCCTTCTTACTGGAAATCGGAATGACCCATTATTAACTGTTCATTACAACTTGTCATTAATGCACATACTGTAAGCCGTATCATATCATTTCATTGTTTAATGGGATGTGTCACACTGAAGTCCTTTTAGTATACATTTGGTTAGATGAACTGATAATATGCTGAATGTATTATCACTGACACCGATACTCGTACTGCGTGATGCCACAGAGAACCCTCCCCCTCCCCCTCCCATACTCGCCCCCA